>NC_092719.1:158296820-158464202 GCF_047496885.1 Scyliorhinus torazame
TGAGGTGAATTTCATTTTGCTTATTTAGGGCTCTTCTACTTCCTTCATTCCTTATTTAGCTGGTGCATGGACTGGCCTGTCAGGATTTAAAGCAGGGAGAGAACATATTTTTGTGGCAACAGAGTTACGGCTCAGACAATAATCCTGTTCAGAAACATTTTGTCCAATTCATTTGTAAAGTCTGAGGGCAAAATTGCGTGCAGCAATGGCTTGCAACTGTACATTCTGGTTACCATCTGCAACTGAGTTCCCAAATTGAAGGCAAGGCTATTGTAAAGTATATAGTTATTCAGGACTTTACAGCACAATTTCTTTTCCTGCCTACTTGTAAAATGGCTACTGCAATTCTTTGAGGAATTGGAGGCCCTAAACTAGTACCATAAATTGCACATACTCTATCACCAAAATTGGCAACACGTTTACTCAGCTGTGCAACTCATGACAAATCTTCTTGTAGTTTCATCATTGTTTGCTGATTCATGTCAATTTTCCTGCTGCAGTGATCCTATTGCTGTGATATAAATAGGATGCTGACTCTGATCTTACATATTAGCAGTGATTGATAACGCGCAGATTCAAACATATACGCCCTTAACCATATTCTCAGAGGATCAAACACACCCCTTGGAGGAAAACTTGAAGGTCAAATCATTTTGCCCCTACAGTGCTCAGCTACAAACCTGAATGGTCAGGAGCCTGAGAACAAGACAGTTGTCCACACTTGTGTCACGGAATGATGTTTCCCAACGATGTGTGGAGAAAAATGTTACCTAACCTTTCTCGACAAAACAAATTATTTCCACTCTCAGATCTGTAATTCTGACCTAACTCTTAACTGCAGCTGAGAGGCACACAAGTACTTGAAATACACAAATTGCTCACACTCCCTATTTTAATTGATTGCTTTTTCATTCTGGTTTTAATCCACACAATCACCACTGTAACGAGGAAGGGAAAATGCTGTCCCCTCTCTCGAACCTCATGGATTGGATGCATCAAACAATAACACAATCAATAGATTGTGAACCAAATTAAGTGCTGACATTACTGCAGACATACTGACTCGCTAATTTGTTTAGATAAGCAATGATTTTCTTCTTTACACAAACAAGTTTTTATTTGTTTTTGTTGGAGACTTTTGAAGTAAAAGGTTTGAGTCCTCAATCCCTGATGGCTCAAATCTAAAGGACATCAGTGAGTTTAATAATTCAACACTGAATTAACTCTCATAGAATCCCTACAGTGCAGAAGGAAGCCATTCAGTCCATCAAATTTACACCGACCCTCTGAAAGACCACCCTACCTAGGCCCATTCCCCCAACCTGTACCCATACCCCAGTAAACCCACCTAAACTTTCGGACACTGAGGAGCAATTTATCATGGCCAATCCACCTAACCTGCACATCTTTGGACTGTGGGAGGGAAACCAGAGCAAACCCACTCATGCCCAGGGAGAACATACAAACTCCACACAGTCACCCAAGTGTGGAATGGAACCCGGGTCCCTGGTGCTGTGAGGCAGCAGTGCTAAGAACTGTACCACTGTGCTGCCCACTCTTTCATTTTTAAATCAGAAATGCAGCTTAAAATAACACAACCCAGCTATTAAAATTGTACATTAAGTTACATCTGTCAATTGCAGTGTTAATGTAACCCTACTAGTGACACTAATTGATGTGTTGGGTATGCCGGGTCTGCGAGGACTACGTTTACTGCAGCAGTGAGAGAGACAGGCTTCCAAATCTGGAACCATGTCAGAGACGGAGTCTGCAACGGGTTGCTGTACTGACCGGACGTTCCTGCGCTGCGATGGGGATTGCTGTGTATTGGGCAGTTGAGCAGATCTGCACAGGGCTGCGTAGTGGCCAAGCTTGCCACACTGGAGACAGTGTCAAGATTTTGCGGGACATTGCTGCTTTAAATGGGCGGAGCCACAGTTGTTGTACATCATGGCACCGGCGTCAGGACGCTCCATGCGCCACTGCGCATGCGAGGTGCGGTCGAACGATATGCGCACCTGCGCAGTTCGGTCATCGGCCTCGCCTTCACCTTGGTCGTGGCGTGCATGCGCAGGAGCCCGGGAAAAGCGTGCGAAATGGCCGCCCTCATCCAGACTCAGGCCCTGGAGCTTTTCTACGGCCTGCACCCGCTCCGCATCGTGGGGGCCTTGCTGCGCCATCTCTGCCGCCTTGATATGGGAGCACCGGTTGTTAGCGTGCTCGTGGAGAACGCATGTTCCGATGGTGATGGTAAGGGTGAGCTGCTTAGCTTTAAGGAGCTGCTGGCGAAGGGGATCGGAGTGGACCCCGAAAACGATCTGGTCGCGGACCATGGAGTCGGAAGTGGAGCCGTAGTTGCAAGATTGCGCGAGGATACGGAGGTGGGTTAAGAAGGACTGGAAAGGTTCATCCTTACCCTGCAGCCTCTGCTGGAACACATAGCATTCAAAGCTCTCGTTGACTTCGATGTCACAGTGGCTGTCGAACTTTAGCAGGACTGTTTTAAACTTTGTCTTGTCCTCGCCTTCAGCAAAGGTGAGGGAGTTGAAGATGTGGATAGCGTGGTCCTCGGCTGTAGAGAGGAAGAGAGCGATCTTCCTGGCATCCGATGCGGTTTCGAGGTCGGTGGCGCCAAGATACAGCTGGAACTTCTGCTTGAAAATCTTCCAGTTAGCACCGAGGTTGCCGGCGATGCGGAGCGGCGGGGGAGGGCGGACGCTGTCCATGTTACCGGATGGCTGATCGCTGGTCAAAGGCAGACTATCTCAAGATAAGTCCGTCAAACTCGAGCATAACTCACTAGTACCATGATGTGTTGGGTATGCCGGGTCTGCGAGGACTGTGTTTACTGCAGCAGTGAGAGAGACAGGCTTCCAACACTTGAAGAAATGCAACTTGATTTTATTGAACTCTTAACTATCATACATACTTTAACTGTGGGTTGACACTATGCTGACTTGACCAGACTATCTTACTACCACATGGTGTATGTTCTAGTTGCTGCTCACGGGCTCTGACTGTCTCAGAGGCTGGATCCCAAGAGAGCTGGAAAACTAGTGCCCTCTGGCTTTATAGTGGTCGTGTCCTGTCTGGTGATTGGCTGCTGTGTTCTGTGTGTTCACTGGTCATCCTGTGTGTCAATCACTGACTGTCTGTGCACCATCATATACCTGTGTGTATATTATGACACTAATAAAGATTATTACTATTATTACTTGTCCTTTAAACAGTGAAGATTTCAACAATAAATTGCGAATCTCTCCAATTTCTGAGGGAATGTGAATTGAGAAACCTTTCCTTTTTTCCAGAATATTCCATTGAACATCATCTTATAACATCCAAAAAGAATACATTCCTTGTTAAAATGTAGCAAAAAGGCAGCATAAATTGAAAACCACAAAAGCTGTTCAATACTAAAAAGTTGAGATCATAGGGGAGATTTTCCAGGGTGCATTGGTTGCACATGTCGCAAATATTACAAAATTGGACAGGTCAGAGCACTTGCTTTTAAAATACCCTCCCATTTTCCCACATTGGGAGAAGCTTGTTGCTTCCATGGAGAGCTGGACGATCAGATAGCGAGACATCCCAAAACCACTTTCATGACTTTTTTGGCAGCTGGACCAAGATGGGTGTTGGCGAAGGCATGAAAAATCTGCCTGGGTCATAGAATAACACTAAGGAATCTGCAACTGCATTGTCCACTCTCCATCATTATCCCAATGCCTTACTGCAGTCCATGAACTTATTTTAACCTATCTACCACACCAAAAGGTCGAGAGCTTCATGTTTTTAGGCGTACAGATCGCCAACAACCTGTCCTGGTCCCCCCATGCCAATACTATAGTTAAGAAAGCCCATCACGACTCTACTTTCTCAGAAGACTAAGGAAATTTGACATGTCAGCTACGACCCTCACCAACTTCTACAGATGCACCAAAGAAAGCATTCTTTATGGTTGTATTACAGCTTGGTATGGAGCCTGCTCTGCCCAAGACCGCAGGAAACTACAAAAGGTTGTGACTGTAGCCCAGTCCATCACGCAAACCAGCCTCTCATCCATTGACTCTGTCTACAATTCCCGCTGCCTCGGAAAGGCAGCCAGCATAATTAAAGACCCCACGCGGACATACTCTCTTCCACCTTCTTCCGTCAGGAAAAAGATACCAAATTTTGAGGTCACGTGTCAACCGACTCAAGAACAGCTTCTTCCCTACTGCCATCAGACTTTTGAATGGACCTACCTCGTATTAAGTTGATCTTTCCTCTACACCTTGCTAGAACTGTAACATTATATTCTGCAGTCTCTCCTTCCTTCCCTATGTACGGTATGCATTGTTTGTACAGCATGCAAGAAACAATACTTTTCACTGTATACTAATACAAATGACAAATAAATCAAATCAATTATATTTATATAAACTGTATGGATGGTCTGTTGCAGGTTAGTACTTAAGGATAAAGGTGATTAATAAATAAAATGTTGCAATAAATATGTTTCATTGTACGTGTTGTCACCAAAACAACACATTGAGTGATATCATCCACTTAATTATACAGCAGACACTGAAACAAATCTATGGCAAAAGTAATGTACTTGTTCAAATATAACAGACATTATTAAAGGGCACGTAAGAAATTGCTTCCACTCCCTATTCAACTTTCAATAACTGTACAATTTTTCTTATGTGAATGAATCTGCCAATAAATGACTGCCCATCACCGTAATCTAGGATTCTGCACATATAACTGACACAGTATCAGAAACTGGATTTAAACCAAAAGGCTAAAAAGTAGGCTTCTGCTCAGTTACACAGTAAAAAATCGATTATTTTAATTTCAACACAGGATTATGGAAGGCTAGTAAGCTAAATTGATTTTTAAATAAGTGTTTCGCTTATTTCTGTTTAGTTTGTCTAAACCATAGCGGCATAGCAGGATACCTCAGTCCCAGGGAATGCACATGCTGTTCCATGGAATTCCTGGACTGGCACAAGTGCAGGAATTGTTGTCAGCTAGAGCAGGCTGTGCAGCAGCTGGTGTAACTGCAGTACATTGATAAGGCTGAGAGCTTGGTGGATAGCATGTTTCTAGATGTGGTCATCCTGCAGTTGAAGAGAATGCAGGCAAAAAGCAAATGTGTGACTGCAAAGCAGTCTTGGAGGACCAGGTAGGTGGTGCAGTGTTCCCCTGAGTGCATCTCACTTTTCAGCCAGTGATGAGATTGACAGTACATCTGGGAGTGTAGCCAAGTCCGCAGAACCACGGATAACTCGGCTATTAAAATGGGGGACTGGAGGTAGATTGGGAAAGTAACAGTAATAGGGGATGCTACAGATTGGTCTTTCTACAGATGTGAATCATGATGGTTTGTTGCTGCTCTGTTGCCAGGATCAAGCATGTCACTGAGCAGCAACGAGGCACTTGAGAGAACATGGGAGCATCGTAACAGGAGTAGGCCATTCAGCCCTTCGAGCCTTCTCCACCATTCAACAAGATCATGGCTGCTCAGTGACCTAATTCCATATACCTGCCGTTGGCTCTTAATACCTTTGCGTAACAAAAATTTATCTGTCTCAGATTTAAAATTAGCAACAGATCTAGCATCAATTCCCTTTTGTGGAAGAGACCTACAAACCTCTGCCACCCTTTGTGTGTAGAAGTGCTTCCTAACATCTCTCCTGAATGGTCCGACCCTAATGTTTAGACTCTGTCCCCGGTTCTAGAACCTCCAACCAGTGGAAATAGTTTATCTTTATCTATCCTGACCTTTCCTGTTAATATCTTGAAGGCTTTGATCAGATCACCCCTTAACCTTCTAAGTTCTAGAGAAAACAGGCCCTGTGACTCTGTTCTTCCACAGTTTATAAAGAAAATGTAAAAGTTACGGAGCGGGATTCTTCGTTTGCCGACTTGGAAATCAAGAAACGCGATTGGGAGGAGAATAGATTCTGACGGCAAAATCGTGGCGGGCACTGGTTTGAAGTCAAATCGTGATTCTCCGTCACCTCGACAGCAGCGTCAATGCATATTGGAACGCACGTACAGCAGACACCATTTGCATATCATTAGTGGATCTGACTCGGTATTTCCCAGGGCCTCCGCGATTCTCCTCCCCTGATGGGCCGAGATCCCGACGGCGTGGTTCACTTGTGCTTTAAAAAACGTGAAACCGGCGTCGTGACTGATGAGGAAGCGAGGAGAGTAGGACTCAAGAGAGGAGCGACTGTGGGCTGCCGTGCCGGACATTGGTCTGGCTGGCTGGGGGGGAGGGGTGGGGGGTGGGCTGCTAGGGCCTGAGGATGGGAGGTGACGGGGGAACAGGCCGAGTAGCCGGGGTGATCCTCCAAGGAATTGGGATGGTTCCCAGGCATGGACTGCCATTACTGAGGCCATTTTGCTGCGCACCCACTGACCACCCACTTTGGCCCCTGGTTCTGCAGAGTGACACTGGCTGGGGTCCATCTCCTGAGAGAAGGGAAGGATGCGAGGAGATTTGATTGACCTGGTCAAAATCATGGAGAGTCTAGACAGATTAGATGGAGAGAAATTGTTCCATTGGTGGAAGTGTTGAAAACCAAAGGACACAGATTTAAGGCGGTTAGCAAATAAAGCAACAATGACATGAGAAAAAAAACTTCTAAAGCAAGCCATGGTAACAATTGAAAAATAAACTTTTTTACACAGCGAGTGCTTAGGATTTGGAATGTGTTGGGGAGCGATACAATTGGAGCTTTAAAATTGGAATTGGATAAACTCCCAAAGAGAAAACATTTGGAGAACTATGGGGAAGGGTGTGGAAAGTGGGATTACCTGAGCTGCTCTTACAGAAAGCTGGCATAGATACAACACGTTGAATAGCCTCCTGCTGACTTGTACCTATTCCATGGTTCTATGATTTATATCAAGGGCATATGTTGTTACTGACAACAGGCGGAATTTTCCAACAAATGGTAAAGCGTCATTCTTGGTCTGAATATTGGCGTGAATCCCATTGGCCCCAACGGCGCGATCCAGACCGTAATATTTAGGCACTTTGAATCTTTTCTCCCCATATGAAAAATGCCACACATGAGGCGCAAAGCATTTGATTTGCCCGCCCCAGGGGTTATCTGAGCACTTCAATCAAGGGGACACTGTATTTAAATGGCTCCACAGTCGTCGCTCTCATTCAAGCCAGGAGGATGGCAGCTGGAAGACCAGCTCCCAGATTCTCGGAGGAGGCCCACACTACATTACTGGATGCTGTGGAGGAGAGATAGGCCACAATCTGCATGCGTGTTAGAAGGAGGCCTTCCTGCAAGGTCACCAATACCACCTGGGACATGTTGGCAGTAGTGGCAAGTGCCAGCAGCAGAGGCAGACTTACACTTTTGGGGGCCCCGCAGTCTCCCTCTTTGGGGGGGCCCCACATCACACACCATACCCCCCCCCCACCCCGTTCCGGTGATGTGGCGGCCTGCCCACAATGGAGTTGAGCCCTGCCCACAATGATGTCAAACCCCTCCCTGAATGACTTCAATGCCCTTCTGACCCTGCCCACCCTCATTTCACACACTGCAAGGCACAGAACAGTAGACAATACTGCTGTAGTTCTTTGATATTGCAGCTAATACTTGCAACTGATTGGTAAAGGCTTAATGAATGAGATATAGACTTAGTCACTTCAAGGCAATGGCAGAAGCAGCTATAATTTGAAGTTACTCATGTTGTATGGGGATGGAACCCCTGAAAAGAGAGAGTGGAATTATTAGGACTTTTCTATTTGGATCTGGAAGTATTGGGCGATGTAGCAAACATCCCATACGACCGCCGAAGCACTGGTGTTGCAACCGCTTCAGGTGGCTGGGAAAGTGGGTCCGGTGCAGCCCCAGGGGTGGACTCCGGGAGCGGGTCTTCCTGAGCTTCATTCCTGCGGACTGGTGTGCCGGGCGGAAGGGAGCGTGGGAGCCAAATGTGCGCGGGGGTGCTGGGCATGGGAGAAAGAGCGAGGTACAGCGCGGGGGGTACTGTGGACGTAGTGATGGCAGAGCCTGCGGGTGCAAGGTCTCGGAGGGAGATGGTATCCTGTCGACCATCGGGGTGCTCAACATATGCGTAGTGCGGGTTTGAGAGCAGGAGCTGGACCCTCTCTACCAGGGGGATTGTCTTATGGGTCCGAACTTGTTTCCGGAGGAGAACCGGACCCGGTGTCATCAGCCAGGGTGGGAGAAAGGCCCCTGAGTTAGTCCCCCTAGGGAACATAAACAAGCGGTCATGAGGAGTCTGGTTTGTGGCTGTGCAAAGGAGGGACCTAATAGCATGGAGCGCATCGGGGAGGACTTCCTGCCAGTGGGAAACCGGGAGATTCCTGGACCGTAGGGTCAGAAGGACGGTCTTCCAGACCGTCGCGTTCTCCCTCTCCACCTGTCCGTTTCCCCGGGAGTTGTAACTGGTAGTCCTGCTCGAGGCGATGCCTTTACCGAGCAGGTACTGACGCAGTTCGTCGCTCATGAACGACGAGCCCCTGTCGCTGTGGACATAGTTGGGGAAGCCAAACAGGGTGAAGGCACTGTGCAGGGCTCTGATAGCAGTGGGGGTGGTCATATCGGGGCACGGGATGACAAGCGGGAAACGGGAGAACTCATCAATATTATTGAGAAAGTAGATATTGCGATTATTCGAGGGCAGGGGCCCTTTGAAATCGATACTGAGGCGTTCAAAGGGCCGGGACGCCTTCACCAGGTGGGCCTTATCTGGTCGAAAGAAATGCGGTTTACACTCCGCACAGATTTGGCAGTCCCTGGTTACAGCTTTCACCTCCTTGGTGGTGTAGGGCAGGTTGCGGGCTTTGATATAATGGGCGAGCCAGGTGACCCCTAGGTGGCAGAGGTCGTCATGGATAGCCCGTAGTTGGTCCTCTTGCGCACTGGCGCATGTGCCGCGGGACAGGGCAACTGGGGACTCATTGAGCTTCCCAGGACGATATACTATATCATAATTATAGGTGGAGAGTTCGATCCTCCACCTCAAGATCTTATCGTTCTTGATTTTGCCCCGCGAACATGAAGGGAACCGATCGTTGGGTAAACCTCCTACCAGTGAGGTAGTGCCTCCAGTGCCGCACGGCTTCCACGATGGCTTGAGCCTCTTTTTAGACCAAGGAGTGTCGAAGTTCAGAGGCGGTGAGGGTGCGTGAAAAAAACGCAACTGGTCTGCCTGCTTGATTGAGAGTGGCGGCGAGAGCGACTTCTGATGCGTCGCTCTCCACCTGAAAGGGGACGGACTCGTCCACCGCGTGCATCGCGGCTTTGGCGATGTCCGCCTTGATGCAGTTGAAGGCCTGGCGGGCCTCGGCTGCCAGAGGGAAAAGGGTGGCCTTAAATAGTGGGCAGGCTTTGTCTGCATACTGGGGGACCCACTGGGTGTAGTAGGAAAAAATTCCAAGGCACCTCTTGAGGGCCTTGGGACAGTGAGGGAGAGGAAGTTGCAGGAGGAGGTGCAGACGGTCAGGGTCGGGCCCTAGGACTCCGTTTTCCATGGCGTAGCCGAGGATGGCTAGCCTGGTGGTGCGGAAAACGCATTTCTCCTTATTATAGGTGAGATTAAGTTTTTGGGCGGTTTGGAGAAATCGGTGGAGGTTGGCGTCGTGGTCCTGCTGATCATGGCCGCAGATGGTGACGCTGTCCAAGTACGGAAACGTGGCCCGCAGCCCGTAATGGTACACCATTCGGTCCATTGCTCGTTGGAACATCGAAACCCCGTTCGTGACGCTGAGTTGAAGGTAACCGGCAGCGTGGTCGGCTGTGCCGGGGTGGCGTGGTCGGCTCTGCTGGAGCGGCCCCCAGGTGACTGTCCGAGCAGGTCGTACGCGTCGAACGGTGTAGCAGATGGCGTCCAAGATGGTGGCCCCCATTGATCAAGCGTGGCGGGCGTCGAGGAAGATGGCATCCAAGATGGTGGCCCCCATGGATCACACGTGGCCGGCCGCGTGGGGGAGGATGGCCAAAATGGCGGCCCCCGTGCTGTGCAGAGTCGGATTCGGCAGGCACGCTGCCACACTGTGAGGTCTGCGGGCCTGAGAGTCGGTAGTCCGGGTTTGAGAGTTCGCATGCTTAGACTTGGCGAGGCAGACCTTGGTGAAGTGCCCTTTTCGGCCGCAACTGTTGCAGTGCACGTTGCGGGCTGGGCAGTGCTGTTGAGGGTGTTGAGGCTGGCCGCAAAAATAACAAGGCAACCCCCCATGATGAGCGGGTTGGCGTGCAGCACAGGCCTGGGGTAGTCTCTGGTCGGGAGCCCACGAGGGGGTCGAGTGTTCGGCCGGAAATGCAGTGAGGCTCTGGAAAGCGACCTCCAGTGAAGTCGCCAGTTTCACCGTCTCGTCCAGGTCCTGGGCCCCTTTCTCAAGCAGTTGCTGCCGCACGTAATTTGATCTGACCCCCGCAACATAGACGTCTCGGACGGTGAGCTCCATGTGCTGAGTGGCCGTACTGGCCTGATAGTTGCAGTTGCGCGCGAGGGCTTTGAGGTCGCGCAGATAGTCGTCGAGTGCCTCCCCGGGGCGCTGGCGTCGAGTAGTGAGAATATGTCGCGCATAGACATCGTTCACAGGCCGCACGTAGATGCGCTCGAGGATTACGAGAGTGGCGGTAAATGAGGTGGCCTCTTCGAGTTGCACAGAAATGCGGTGACTCACCCGTGCGTGGAGGAGACTCAATTTTTGTTCGTCTGTGACGGATGGCGTCGACGACGCAGCAAGGTAGGCCTTGAAACACCGCAGTCAGTGTGAAAAACTTTCCTTCGCCTACGCGGCCTGTGGATCGAGCTCCAGTCTGTCAGGTTTGAGGGCTGACTCCATAATCGTTTTTGTTCAGATAGTTAATTAAATTGATGCGACCATCAGTTCACTCAAGGACTCGTGTCGGAGTAAAACAGTGGTTTTAATTAACTCTGAACTTTGCCTGCCTGTGACTGGTACATACTGAGGACGGTCCCACAGGCCGGCTACACTTATACTCCTTCAAAGGGGCGAAGCCATGGGCTGAGCCCGTATATCCTCCAACATCCTCCAACATCTCCCCCTGCGGGTGAAGCCATACAATGGCCCAAAGATAAAACCCACAGGGTTAATAACATAGAACATAACTGGTGAATTAACTGTATTTACAAACATAGAACATAACTGGTGAATTAACTGTATTTACATTCACCACAATTACCATATCCTTGCTGTTGCTTCTGGACATTGGTGCACAGCAAGCAGTACATTTGTGTAGCAAGTGGCTACCTTATGATAAGGAAAATAAATTCAGAGGAAGAAAATCTTTTACAGTCAGGTTTGCTTTTCCTAAAGCATCACATTGAATTAAGTTCAATATTGATGGAAGGAATCCCTGCTGGCTGCTGGAATATTACTGTATGCGTTCTGCACAACACGCCAATGTGATGCGTCTGGTGTGTGGGTGACAAGAGTTTGCATGTTTTCTGCTTTTGTGTGGTGGTCTGCTTCCCATTTTCAGCCTACACAGCTGGCTCCCAGCAATGTGACAAAGAGAGACAAATGTGTCAGTGCACAGCCTTTCTGCGGAGGTCTTTGTTGTGCCTCTTTGTGGAGACATGGAATCCGGGTCCCTCACGGTCCCCCTGCAGGCTAAAGCTTCAGAGAATCTCAGAGGAGATTTAGCTACCAGACAAGCAGTGTGCAGGCCCACTGGCACGTGGACATGCCCTGGCACTCATGAACCAAACACCCATTAGCTCCACTACATAAGGATACCTTGAGAGAGTTGAAGGTTACTCTAGGGGCACATGTGGCGAGCAGCATGGTAGCACATTGGTTAGCACAGTTGTTTCACAGCGCCAGCGTCCCAGGTTCGATTCCCGGCTTGGGTCACTGTCTGTGAGGAGTTTGCACGTTCTCCCTGTGTCTGCGTGGGTTTCCTCTGGGTGCTCCGGTTTCCTCCCACAAGTTCCGAGAGACGTGCTGTTAGATGAATTGGACATTCTGAATTCTCCCTCTGTGTACCCGAACAGGTGCCGGAATGTGGCGACGAGGGGCTTTTTACAGTAACTTTATTGCAGTGTTAGTGTAATCCTATTTGTGACAATAAAGATTATTATTATTATTGTTAGGTTAAGAGTAAACCTTGACAAATAAACCTGGAACAGAGCCCAAAGGCAGACAGATGGTTAAACAAACTTTCTGGCACCAAACTGGTGCCAAACGTAATGCTTTGTATTCCTTTAGACTCAGTAGGGGAGGTCAAAAGAAGGAGCCTGACATTTGGGCAGCCCAGGGTCTTTGTAAACTGCAGAGGCTTTAGTCCTGGAGTAAACACTCCAGTGTTGCTGCAAAGTGTTAACACAACCTGGGAGGTGGCATTTATGAGTGATAAGGCCAACCTGATTGGCATAGAGAACAGGTTTTATGGACTGTCTTTGGTGGTGGGAGGGATTATCATGACCCACTGACCAGTGACTGTCCACCTTAAGTCAGGCAGCCCCTGACGAGTAAGGAAGAAAGGGAGATCATCACCTACTGCAACAAAGAGTTGGAAAGATGGGTGAAGATCAGCCTTGAGTTGTATCGTAGGGAGAACACTGTCAATGAGGGAGTCCCAGTTAGAATCATAGAACCGTAGAATTTACAGTGCAGAGGAGGCCATTTGGCCCACCGGGTTTGCACCGGCCTTCGGAAAGAGTACCCTACTTAAGCCCACGCCTCCACCCTATCCCCTAAACCCTACCAAACCTTTTTGACACTAAGGGGAAATTTAGCATGGCCAATACACCTGACCTGCACATCTTTGGACTGTGGGAGCACCTGGAGGAAACCCACACAGACACGGGGAGAATGTGCAAACTCCACACAGATACCATAGTAAGCCTGCCTGTTATGGCAGAGCTGGCAATCAAGCCCACTGTGGAAGAGCTTAGCAAAGATATCATGGGTAAAGTTCCAGGTGCTGATGTTGTACCACCTGAACAGGAAACTGATACTTCATCAGCATCTGCATATCCTTCTCTGTCGTTGCTGGAGGCAGGAGGCAGTGCCCCAGGACATGCATGATGGCAAGATTGTAACCCTCTACAAGAACAAGGTGACTGCAGTGATTGCAACAACTGTCACTGCATCGCCCTGCTGAATATTGTGGTAAAAGTATTAGCCTGTGGTGATCTTGTCAGATTCCAGATCCTGATTCAGGCCAGCAGCACGGTTCAATTCCCGTACCAGCCTCCCCGAACAGGCGCCGGAATGTGGCGACTAGGGGCTTTTCACAGTAACTTCATTGAAGCCTACTCGTGACAATAAGCGATTTTCATTTCATTTTTCAATGTATCTGTCCCAAATCCCAGTGTGGATTCAGAACTGGAAGATCTACAATTGACATGATCGTCTCAGTTCAACAACTTCAAGAGATATGCAGTGAACAAAGGAGGAGACCAATATATATTGATTTATCAATCTCACAAAGACATTCCACCATATGAGCATAAGAGGTCTATTTAAGCTGCTGGAGAAAATGGACTGCTCGCTGAAACTGCACAACGTGATCTGCTCTTTTCCGTACAGCATAATGGGTAAGATCAACAATGGCAGCACAACATCTGAACCCTTTGAGATTGCAGGGGAATCAAACTGGATTGTGTACTGGTACCAACGTGCTTTGGCATATTCTTCTCTCTGTTGCCTTTAGGTCGTCTACAGAAGGTATCTCCTTACATATCAGAACCAGCGGAAAGGTGTTCAGTCCTGCTCATCTGAGATCCAAGATAAAGATTCACCTATTCCCTATCAGAGAGTTGCTCAATGCGGATGAGACCGCACTAGCTTTCCATATTGGGCAACACTTCCATGCAGTAGAGTTTGGTTTGAACATCAGCATCAAGAAGATGCTGCCATCTAGCAACATTAATAATTTTATGCTGGAGGTTGTTGATAGCTCCGTATATCTAGGTTCCACAATCACCAACAATCTTTTTTTAAAAAATGTTTTGATTCAAGGTTTTTCAATAACTTTTACAAAACACTCCAAAAAGGAAAATAATACAAAGTAAACAGGGCAATATGCCAACAAAACAAAACAACTTAACCCGCTAAACGATTAACAATTTAACACCCACCCCAAAGCAAAATGAAAAAGGAAATCAGCCCCCCCCCCCCCCCCCGCCCCGGGTTGCTGCTGCTGCTGATCTCCACCTAACGTTCCGCGAGAAAGCCAAGGAACGGTTGCCACCGGCCGGAGAACCCCTGCAAGGACCCTCGCAAGGCAAGCTTTATCTTCTCCAACCTAAGAAACCCCGCCATATCGTTGACCCAAGCCTCTACGTTTGGGGGTTTTGCGCCCCTCCACATTAACAAGAGCCTTCTCCGGGCTACCAAGGAGGCAAAGGCCAGAACTCCGGCCTCTTTCGACTCCTGCACTCCCGGATCGTCCGAAACCCCAAATATCACTATCCCCAGCTCGGTTTTACCCGAGTATCCAAGACCTTGGACTTAGCCATTGCGAAGCCTTTCCAAAATTCCGTAAGCGCCGGGCATGCCCAAAACATATGAGCGTGGTTCGCTCGGCTCCCCGAACACCTCGCACCTGTCCTCCACCCCAAAAAACTCACTCATCCTCGCCCCTGTCATATGCGCCCGGTGCACAACTTTAAACTGGACCAGGCTGAGCCTGGCGCAAGATGAGGAAGAATTAACCCTGCCCAGGGCGTCAGCCCAAAGGCCCTCATCCAGCTCCTCACCCAGCTCCTCCACCGAGGCTTCCTCCGTCTCCTGCAGCTCCTGGTATATCTCCGATATCTTACCCTCCCCGACCCACACGCCCGAAACCACCCTGTCCTGTATCCTTCGGGCAGGCAGCAGCGGGAATTCCCCAACCTGTTTTCTCACGAACGCCCGAACATGAATATACCTAAAGGCATTTTCCGGAGGTAGCCCAAATTTCTCCTCCAGCGCCCTCAGACTGCCAAAAGTCCTATCGATAAATAAACCCCCCATCCTTTTAATTCCCGCCCGGTGCCAGCTTAGTAACCCACCATCTATCCTACCTGGAACAAACCTATGGTTGTCCCGTATCGGAGCCCAGACTAAGGCCTCTACCTCCCCCCTATGCCATCTCCACTTCCCCCAAATCCTCAATGTCGCCGCCACCACCAGGCTCGTGGTATTCCGTGTCGGCGGAAGCGGCAACGGTGCTGTCACCAGTGCCCCCAGGCTAGTACCTATACAGGACGCTGCCTCTAACCTTTTCCACGCCTCCCCCTCCATTACCCATTTCCGAATAATCACCAACAATCTTGTCAGTTGATGCTGAATGCAACATAGACATCGCAAAAGCTGCAGCTGTTACGACCAAGCTAAGTAAGAGAGTATGGAACACAGGTGGATTTACAGTTCGTGGGGCCCCACGCTCATCTTCAATCCTGTTTTATTAAGTACATAATATTTTACCATACGCAGTGGACAGATTTTGGTGCCGAAGACAGTGCCTTCAGGGTAGGTTTCTTCCTCACATCAACAAAAGAATCAATCCAATGTCTAGTAGTTCCATTGTCACCTCAGAGTCCACTTCTTGTTCAACTTTTTCAGGTGATGTGGTATTTCAGCAAGTCTATGTCATCAGATAATTCACCCATATTTTTGGATGAGAATGAATGTGCTCTGTTCAATACTTTGAACTTTTTGAACTAAAATGACAAACTGCCTTTTTGCCGAGCTTCATCTTCTTACTTCATCTTCCATTTTCTGTGTTTTTTCCTGCCAGGTCGATAGTGTCACTTCATATTGCTAAAGAAGCTTACCTTGATTTTAGACAGAGCAAGCTTTTTACACACAGCCAATTACACATGTTTATCAGGTTAAAGCTCTGCAAAAATTGGGTTCATCTTTTAACTATGAAGCTGTGATTCTGCTCATAGACTTCAAGCACTACTCACTCTGCTCTCCTCCTGCCAACTTCCCTCACTAACTCACAAACTCCCCCTCCTCGTGAATCCCCAACACCATCACAAACTCTTCCTCCCTCCAGAATGCAAGACGATCCTCAAACACTCTCCCCCTCTGCAAGTCTGCAACCCAGCCCCCTCTTCCCCCATCCCTCACAGCCTCCCATTCTTGCAATCTCACTCACCGTGCATGCCTGGAGCCTTCAGGGCACCTGCCCCAGTCGTCGTGGTTACCGCTCCTCTCCCGCGTCTCAGGGCATCATCGTGCACCTGTTGCTGGCCTGAGTCCGCTCCTCTGCTCGTCGGCCCCTCATGGCTTGATTCAAGGCATTGCGCCTCGTGCGCCTGTTGCTGGCCAGAGTCCGCTAGTGCCGGCGCCTGGTGCAAACCTGCTTGCCTGTTCAGCTCCTAGTGGCTTGATTTACACCCTATGCCTAGGCATGGCGTGTTTCATTGTAAACCTGCCTCTGATGGAAATTAACCTGACTGAGAACACCAAACTGCAAGTCCACCAACCTGTATTCTCAGCACACACCTCTACAGTGGCACAACCTGGACAACATGCGCTAGGCAGGAGAAAATGCTGAAGTGTATCCAGCTTCGCTGTCTCAGACAGATCCTCGGCATCTCTAGCGGGACAAGGTCACCAAATTAGAGGTCCTGTAGCATACTCATTCCTTCAGTATACACTCATTGCTAAGCAATGATGTTTCCCCCGTGTGTGTGTGTGCTTCATCCCCACAACCTAAAGGATGTGCCGGTTAGGTGGATTGGCCATGCTAAATTGCCCCTTGATTGGAAAAACATTGGGTACTCTTAATTTATTTTTTAAAAAGCCAATATGTGTTGGCTCAGCCATATTTGACGGATGATGATGGCTGTAAACCCAAAGACCTTCTCTATGGCGAACTGATCACCACCTTCTTGGCATCCATACCTCCATTCCAACTGTAAGCAAGATTTGAAGATGGTGGGCATTGACAATGACAACTTGGAGTCAAGGGTTTTGGAAGAGACGAGCAGAAATGAAAATCTCAGCTGGCTGAGTAAATCATGCGCCTTCTTAGTCCACGGTCTTCCTCTGCAACAAATGAGATGGAGACTTCCTTGTTAGAGTGAGCGTCCTGAGCCATACTAGGCAATGCTAACACAGACTTCACTACCAGAGCACAAACCATTGTCTTATGAAATGGAAGGCCGTCACTGCAGGTGACTGTATTAAACTGTACACAGAACAACACTGGTCCATATATATGGGAGTTGCTTTAATATTGCAGTTAGGTCTTTTTTCGTAGGGCAAGTGTATTGAGTGATTAAATTAAATGTTCCGTAATTTTTTGGAAATAGTAACAAATGAAAAAGTAGACAGCAGCCAAACTCTTGTTTTTAAATTCACTGTTGGTCTTCTGATAATGATTGCATCAAAAGTTAAGTAGCAATGTGAATGTACCACCTTCCGATTAAGAGTAGGCTGTGTAGAGCTCCCATGTTGATATTTTAAATGTAATGTTTGAAGCATTTAGGTGTGGAAACATTTGACCATTTGTATTTTCACCATCAAGAATATACATGACAAAATGAGCTTTAATTGTTGATACTAATCTATAGGTAGTTGTTTTGTAGTACAAAACTTGAGTATTGCTCAAATCTGTGAAATGCCTTGCCCTTCCAGCTTAAGTGGAGGGAGACTGGGCTTAATGGGGTCCAATCTGTACACTAATTCACCTTCAAAATGGAGCAGTCAAATGGAATTCTTTTCCTTGATGAACTAGTTGAAAAATCTGCCAGGGGGTTCTCTGCAATGGTCTTCCACAAACCTATCCTCATTAATCAATACACAAATTGGGCTTCTTACAGTTTCAAATGCTGTAAGATTGGCTGTATTGCCAACTTCTTAAATAGGGCCTGAGCCATTTACTCACCATGCAGTCTTAATGCTGAAATATAGTGCATCAAAGACATTCTGCTTGATGATGGATACCCTGATCACATCATTTCACGATGTGAACTGGTCTAAGGCCATGATTTTTGATCCTGAAACGTGCATCCTACCTCAGATTACCCTGGAAGGGCAAATATCTCAAAATTTGAGCAATAGGTGAAGCCAGCTGTTTTACTTGGATTGGATTGGATTGGATTTGTTTATTGTCATGTGTACCGAGGTACAGTGAAAAGTATTTTTCTGCGAGCAGCTCAACAGATCATTAAGCACATGGGAAGAAAAGGGAATAAAAGAAAATATATAATAGGGCAACACAAGGTATACAATGTAACTACATAAGCACCGGCATCGGGTGAAGCATACAATGAAGTATTAATGAGGCCAGTCCATAAGAGGGTCATTTAGGAGTCTGGTAACAGCGGGGAAGAAGCTGTTTTTGAGTCTGTTTGTGCGTGTTCGCAGACTTCTGTATCTCCTGCCCGATGGAAGAAGTTGGAAGAGTGAGTAAGCCGGGTGGGAGGGGTCTTTGATTATGCTGCCTGCTTTCCCCAGGCAGCGGGAGGTGTAGATGGAGTCAATGGATGGGAGGCAGGTTTGTCTGATGGACTGGGCTGTGTTCACGACTCTCTGAAGTTTCTTACGGTCCTGGGCCGAGCAGTTGCCATACCAGGCTGTGATGCAGCCAGATCAGATGCTTTCTATAGTGCATCTGTAATAGTTGGTAAGGGTTAATGTGGACATGCCAAATTTCCTTATTTTCCTGAGGAAGTATAGGCGCTGTTGTGCTTTCTTGGTGGTAGCGTTGACGTGGGTGGACCAGGACAGATTTTTGGAGATGTGTACCCCTAGGAATTTGAAACTGCTAACCATTTCCACCTCGGCCCCGTTGATGCTGACAGGGGTGTGCACAGTACTTTGCTTCCTGAAGTCAATGACCAGCTCTTTAGTTTTGCTGGCATTGAGGGAGAGATTGTTGTCGTTGCACCACTCCACTAGGTTCTCAATTGATGCCATGCAGTAGCAACACATGTGGAATTCATCACCAACAGGATACTGCCGTCAAACCAAAAAGACATTCGGTATACAAATTTAAGTGTCAGTGTGTTGCTAGGTATGCAGGCTGTATGTCCCAAGGACTGACGGGTTGTATCAAACAGCATGTCCTTCCATTGTTCTCAATGGGCAAGGTACTGGTCGTACCCAACCAGCGTGTGCTTGCAAAACTCAAAACACAGTGTCCAACATTAGATGTGATTCCGCAATGGGACGACATTTTCTAAATAATCCTCAAGTGCTAAAAGTTGTGCTAAAAGTTATGCTGACTACCGATTTAAGATTTTCAGTTGGCCTTGCAATGTGGCACATTTATGTGTCTGGAAGCTACATATACAAATACACAGGGCCCTGATTTTGCAGACAGTAAAAACATTGACACTTATTGTGCCTGTTTTGGCTAAATAAAATAAATGATAACCATTTGCAGGTTCATTCCACATGGCAATGCCTTGAACAATCAGAATCAAGCTCCCTGGTTTAAATGTCAATCAATACTTGGCAGTTAACTGTCCATGACCATTAACTGATGCATTCTCTATGACAATGTCCCTGCCAATCAGAGACCACTTATCAAGCAAAGAGCACTCTCTTTTCATACATTACAAAGTTGTTGTTTCTTGTCATTGTCCTCCAAGAAGAAAAGATTTGACAACATGTATTTTTTCTGCAATATTCAAATCTATAGGTATTGCATAAAAATATAAAAGGACCATCTTGAAGAGTCGATGAAAAAGTTTACAGGTTAGTCTGTTTGGCTATACATAAAGTAAATTATCTCCATCACATGCAGGCTTCCATGTTAATAGTTTCCATTTTATTATCCTAAACAAAAACTTGCATTTGGAAACAGCTACGTTCTTATTTTCTTGTCAGATTATCCAATGGCATTAAATTGTTTTAACAAGGGCATATTGGTGGAACGAGAATATCCATCTAATGCAGCAATAAAATAAATCATCTGGTGTGCTTTAAGGCTTTCATCAAAATCGTACTCGTATTTATCATGGTTAGTGATAACAGCTATTCCTCAGAATGGTCGTCAACATTAGAATAACACTGGACTGTGCTGTGCCAATTCCATGTTAGAGTAGAATTTATGGGAGTTTTAGAAAGGCATACAGCTTGGCCTCTTCTGATAAGCAGAAATACATTTCTTCTCTTTACAGCTTGTCGAAAAGGAAATCAGTCCTGTAAAGGCCATTGACAAATAGCAATGGTCATAGAGATTCTGTCAAGAATATGTTTCCACTTGATGGTTTAAGACATTAAATATAATGAACTGCAATGGCTTAAGATATCAATGTACAGTAGTACAGAGGGATTGAGGAATTGAACAGAACATTTGTTACTAACTTTAACAGTAATATTTTTTGTAGAATTGCTTTGTTGACTGTCAGTGATGCATATCTGTTTTCTGAATCCCTTTCCATGGAATTCGTAAGAAACTTCCAGCAAGAATTGGAAGATAAAAGAAAATTATGGAAATCAAAACACAAATCAAATATCAAAATTATGAAGAAATACAGAGTACCAAACATTTCTGAGTGGCCTGGATTTTGTGATTAGTGGCCAAAGTGAGGGGACATACCATTGATCGCTACGAAAGTTGTTCATAAAGAGTTAATGACCTCGCTGCTGTGGATTTCACCTATCCTGACGTTAGTTTGATTTTTGCACCAACTCTAGGGTTTCTGGTGCTCAGCAACAATCATATCGTCAAGCACATTAAGCAGCCAACCAGATTGAAGAATTCTAACAGACAGTAAACCAGGAAGAAAAATGCACTGATTGTCCTTCAATTTTTAGTCATTTTACAAAGAACAAAATAAACATTGGAACATTGAGGTGAAGATAGAAACAGAAATGTCTTAACTTTGAAAAGTGATTGGAAAAAAACAATGGGAAGTCAATCCTGTCTTTTCAGGAGCAGGGCGGTTGTTCAGCAATACTTAGCACAGCTCATTCAACAAAGTCTAACTTTTTAAGTGATGTTACTGTGCGAAGTGGAAGATCATGGGCTGGATTCTCTGTCGGTTGACATCGGAATCGGGAAAAGCAGTTGGGCGGAGAATCGATTCTGACGCCGAAATCGCGCCGGGCGGCAATTACATGCCAAATCGCAATTCTCCATCCCTCAACAGTGGCATCAATGCATTCCAGAATGCACATACAGTAAACACTGTAGGCATATCAATAGAGGCCCGACCCGGTATTCTCCCCGACTTCCGCGATTCTCCGTCTCCAATGGGCCGAGTTCCCGACAGCGAGGTTCACTTGTGCTTTTAAAAATCATAAAATCATAAAAATCATGGCTGTTGAGGGAGAGAGAGAGGGCAGCATGGTAGAACAGTGGTTAGCACTGTTGCCTCACGGCGCCGAGGTCCCAGGTTCGATCCCGGCTCTGGGTCACTGTCCGGGTGAAGTTTGCACATTCTCCCCGTGTTTGCGCGGGTTTCATCCCCACAACCCAAAGATGTGCAGGGTAGGTGGATTGGCCACGCTAAGTTGCCCCTTATTTGGAAAAAATGAATTGGGTACTCTAAATTTATTTAAAAAAAGAAAAACAAAATGAGAGAGAGGAGGTAGGACACGGAGAGGCGCGACTGTGAGCTGCCGGGCTGGATACTGACCGGGCTGGCTGGGGTGGGTGGGGGTCCTGCCAGGGTCAGGAGGGGGGGAAGGTGACGGTGAAATGGGCCATGTGGACGGGGCGATCCCCCCATGGGCTGGGGGGTGTCCAGCATGGATCGCCTTTGCTGGGGCATGCAAGGCAGCCATCTTGCTGCGCAACACACTGAACACCCACCTTAACTCCTGGTTCTGCAGAGTGACACCGGTCGTATAGATGCCCCACCCCACCCCACCCTCCGCCATACCACACCCCGACCGCCGACCACCTGAGAGGCATCAGGCAGCCCACTCAAGGACATCGCCCACAGTAGTCCCTACGGGGGCACAGGGTGGGGGCAAGGGCAATGCCAACTGATGGTACCGTGGCAGTAGGAAGGGTGCCAGGGCCAGAGGGGGCCAAGGGTGCGGGCATGGGGGGGTGACATGCGGCATGCGGTGGCATATGCACCATGCAAACATGTCCGCCTTTCACCCCCCTGCAGACAACGAATATTGGAATTCAAACAACAATGGTGGCCTTCCTGCTGGTCGCTGCAGGTCTGGGGGATGCCCTGCAGCTGTATGAGGTGGAGCTGCTTGAGGAAGCTGCAGCTGTGGAACGTGCAGCAGCGGAACAGGAGGCAGCTGCTCAGGATGGAAAGCCGGCTGCCCAACTAGCCGAGGAGGAGGAGGTGAAAAGAAGGCGACGCATGAGGCCTCATATGTACCGGCAGCGCCTGTCATTCGAGGACCTTCCACACCGGGCATGCTGTCGAAGGCTCCGGCTGAGCAGGAAGACAGTGCAAAATATCTGCCAGATCATGGCACCCCTGACACGGGGGGGATGGGGGAGGACACCCGCTCCCGGTGGACATCAAGGTGACGGTCGCCCTGAACTTTCACACTACAGGGCCACCCGTATTGTGGTGGCTTGCTGCGTCCTCCACAACACCAAGCAGCAGAACGGCAGCTCTTTGGGAGTGGGGCCCTGGGTTGGCAGTAACAGCAGGTCTGGTCCATGGGATGGAGGATGATGACAATGGGCTCTGCAATGAACTCTGGTTCCCCACATCATTTGACATTGTCTGACTCCTGCCCACGGTAGCACTTTCCACCCTCCACCTGGGTGATCCCTGCATGCGAGCTGGCCATTCCATCACACGGTGCCATCGAATCCCTGGGGTGGCGGTGGTGGGGTCAGTCGGGGGAGTGAGGGGTGCCCAGCTAACCCACAATTTCGGGCCATTCCATGTCCCCCCGTGACCCCTTTCTGGTCCAGACCAGTCCATGCCTCACACCCATCTGACAGAGTACCGGTTGTAACAGTTTGAACAGGTTTGCACAAATATTTGCCTTAGCCCCTATAACAAAACTGTGCCCTGCACCCATGCCAACTTAACTGGTGTCTAATTTTCAGGCCTTACAGGCCCTAATGCCAGAGCTAGGTGGATCCCCAAACGATACATCAGGAGTGGAGGTGGCCTGCTGTGATTCCTGCCCTGCGACCTGGGTCCCTGTTGACGGACGACTTCTGAGGCAACTGGGCCTGAATGGGCCCGGCTGCTGCTCGGGTGTCCCAAATGGCATGGTGCCGCCCTGTTCAGTCCGGTGCCCACCAGATGCACCAGGGACAGGAAGAAGGGGTAGTCCGAGATGCTGAGTGTTCCGGCAGCTCCCCTGTGGGAGTCATCGGCACAGGCCCCATCACCTCCTCCTCCCTCAGGGTGCCCGATTGCCCCCGGGGTACTCCATGGGATGGAGGTGGGATCGGAGCTATCAACTGAGGCTCCCCATACACCTGGCATTACCAGTCCTGGAGGTCCGCTCTGGCCTCGACCAGGTCTGCATGCTCGCAGCCATGGAGCACAGGGAGTGGACCATCTTGCCTGGGGCTGTGCCACCACCTTCTGCATCTGTAACAAATCAGCCAGTGACTGCGCCATCTCCCTCTGGCACTGGGCCACCTCCCTCTGTGTCTGCGCCATGTTGGCCAGTGCCTGAGCAATGCAGTTGGTGTTCTCAGCCATGGCCTGCTGTGACTGAGCCATGCTCAGAAACGCCGCTGCAATGTCCAGGTGGCTCTGCCTCCTGCACAGAATGCCCCAGGCCTACTACATGCTGATCCATAGCCAAAACCCTTGCTCTCAAGGCCTCCACCACGGACGCCCCCTGTGCGGTGCTGGCCTGGATGGCATGCATTGTTGGCACCACCTCCTGCTCCTGCACACGGTCCAACTTCACCTGCATGTGCTGGGTGCTCGCCGACAACCCCTCATGTAGTCCCTGGCTCTTCGACTGCATCTCCACAATCGATGGGACCGTCCATTCCAGAAGCCCGAAACTGGGCCGGCCGTCCCCTCAGGGGTTCCTGGGCTGGATTCTCCGATCCCCGACGCTGAAACTGTGTTCGGCGACGGGGCGGAGAATCCCTGATGACACCAGATTCAGGGGATTTCACAATGCTCCGCTCCCTGAAAAGCGTTGTACTCTCGGAATACGCCGCACGCTTTATCCACGCCCTCTTTACATTGACTGAGGCCCGCCCCGCAATGCTCAGTCCATGACCAGCCGAGTTCCCGACAACGTGGGCCTCTCATGGTCTACCCGTCGTGAACTTAGTGAGGTGGTTGTGGTATCAGTCCGGCGCCGCCATAATCGGGGGAGGGCCGATCCGCGGGCAGGGGGGGGGTGCGTCATTCGAGGCTAGGGGCACTGTGGGAGGGCGGTCCGGGGTGCGTGAGCAGCCGAAGGGGGGTACTATTTTTGCGGTCCGGGTCGGAGGGTTGCACGGCCGCTACAGGCTGCCGCCATGCGCATGCGCGGCCACAGACCCGGCAATGTTCCGGGCCATATCGGCAGCTAGAGCTGTGAGCTCTACGCTGCCTGGCTGCTAGCCCCCCCCGCCCCGAGCAGGGAATCGGTGGTCATTTAGAGCCAGTTTTCCTGGTGTAAAACACCGCTGTTTTCACGCTGGCGTGGGGACTTTGTCTCCTAAATGGAGAATCCAGGGCCCTACCCCCACCTGATGTACCGGTGTGTGGTGCGCACCAGAGGGCGTCCCAGGAGCCTCTTCACTAAAGTGCCCAAGCGAGGTGAGTGTTTCTGTGATGGTGGAGGGTGTTCGAGGCAGCTGTGACAGGAAACCCAGTGTCATCCCCGGACTCGAGCTCCGGAGTGTCCTGAGTTTCGAATCGAGGCGCCTGTCCCTGCTGCTGTCCTCGTCGTAGGTCGGCACCCGGGGTCTCAGGTTGTGGCACTGGCTGAGAGCGGAGGACCCGCCCCATCACCAGCAGCCCCATGCAAACACAAGACAAGACGCATGATTAGACCGCGGGCTGGGGGGGAGTGGGGGTGGTGGTGGTGTGGGGGTGAGGGTGGGGGTGAGGATGTTGCGGGGGGGTTAGGAGGGTGTGGGGGTGGTGTGGGACAGGGGTGACAGACTTGTCATGGGGAACAGCAACTAAGCTGGGTCTCACTTCCTCGCTCGCAGTTGACCTTCACCCCGGTGACCTCCCTTTCTTCTGGCCCGCCGACCACATCCAGGGCCCTCTGCTGAGCCATGCTGAGGGGCCGCAGTTCAGGTGGTACCCCTCCAGTTTTATCCCGCTCCCGGAGGTTATGGGCGGCCTTCTCCCAGTGCAGAGTTAGACAGTCCGACAACGTATGCAGCCCAGGGGCTGGGTAGCTGGTGATCTCAGTGGCCAGGACACCCGAACATGGCGGCCGGCAAGTGGTGCAGGGTGGAGTTCGGCTGCTCTCTTGGTGGGATGGGGATCATGGGTGTGTGAGACGTGGGTTAGTGCTAGGGGTTCAGTGCTGCCTACTCACCCTGGCCACCCTGAGGATGTCATGCCGTTTGTTACGGCACTGCAGGCGGTCCAGACACTGTTGCTGCTGGCGCTCACCGCCTCTGCCAACTGTGCCCAGGCACGGTGAACAGCGGCGGCTGGCAGCCTCCTTCCCAGGCCATGGTACAGGGTGGCCTGCTTCTCCTCTACCGCATCCAGGAGAGTCTCGGGCTCGGGGTCTGTGAACCTTGGTGCCGCACGTCTTACTGCCATCTTGTTGGCTAGAATAGTGTGTGTGGGGAGTACAGTATATATATACGTGGCTGCACCTTGTCAGCCTCCTGAGTGTCAATTGTGACCCCGCGAATCCGGCATCGTTTGTCATTGGAATCAATTGTTCCATGTGGCGCCAGTGCTAGCCCCTTAACAGTCGTTGAATTGGTCCATGTGCAGCGGCAGTTTTGCTATGGGCTGGATTCTCCAATTTTAAGTCTATGTCCTGAGAATGTGTCTGGCCTTACGATGAAAAAGTTGGCGCCCCCCCTGCACCGACGCTCCGCCCGGTGGGGGGCTAGCACAGATTTCCAATCACAGCTGTCTCCAACACGCGCCACCATTCCAGAGACACTCACCTTGGTTGCGCATGTTAGTGAAGAGGCTCCCGGGACACTATCTGGTGCGAACCACTCAGCTGATCTGGTAAATCAGGTGGAGGTAGGAACTCCCAAGGGGGCGCACGGTCAGAGGGCGGGCCAACCCCAGGAACTAGCTGCCATCCAGCATCTGCAGGGACAGGTGGAGGAGTCCAACCACTTGCAGGAGCAGGAGGAGGTGCCGACCATGCGTGCCACCAAGACCAACACAGCATGGGTGGAGGCTTTAGATCAGCATGTCCAAGGCCTGGGGCATTCTGTGCAGGTGCTGGCTAAGGCCCAGGACAGGGTTGCTGCCTCACAGGCAGCCATGTGCCAGAGCCACCTGGAAATTGCAGCGGGCTTCTGAACATGGCCCTGTCACAGAAGGCCATGGCTGAGAACACCGGCGGCATTGCCCAGGCACTGGCCGACGTGGCACTGAGGCAGAAGGAGGTGGCCCAGTCCCAGAGGGAGGTGGTGCAGTCATTGGTCCCAGACAGCGATGGTCCACTCCCTGTGCTGCAAGGCTACAAGCATGCAGACCCTGGTCGAGACCAGAGCGGGCCTCCAGAACCGACAGCGCCAGTTGGCGAGGTGGCTCAGGGGATAGCCCCACTTGCAACCCCGTCCCATGGAATACCCCGGTGCCATGGGATAACCTGAGGGAGGAGGAGGTGATGGGGCCCATGCCGGCGACTCCCGCAGGGGAGGTGCTGGAACACTGCAGCAACTCGGACCCCCCCCCACCAATCACCCTCCTGTCCCTGGTGCATCTGCTGCGCAGCGGGCAGAACAAGGTGGCAGCACGCCACCTGGGACAACCGGGTAGCAGCCGGGCTCATCCAGGCCCAGTCGCCCAGAAGGCGGCTGCCAACGAGGACCCAGGTCACTGGGCTAGAAAAGCAGCCGGCCGCCTCCACTCCCAATGTACCATCTTGGGATCCACCAAGACAAGCATTAGGGTCCATAAGGCCAAAATGTTAGACACCAGTTGAGTTGGTACAGGTGCAGGGCACAGTTTAGTTATAGGAGCTAGGGATGTATATGTAAATATTTGTGCACAATAAACACCTGTTCACACTGATACAACCTGTCTCGGTGCTCTGTCAAATGGGTGTGAGGGGTTGGCTGGTCTGGGCTGGCCAGAGAGAGGTGCGAGGTGGGGGTAATGGGCAGATATTGTGGGTGGCCTGGGCTCTCCACCCTCCCCCACCCCGGCCATCCCCACCACCGTACCCCAGGGGTCCGATGGGACCATGTGACGAATGACCAGCTCGCATGCCGGGATTACCCAGGTGAATGGTGGAAAGTGGTATCATGGGCAAGAGTCAGACGTTGTCAGACGATACGGAGCACCAGAGCTCGTTGCAGAGCGGGTTGTCATCATCCTCCATCCCATGAACCAAACCCACTGTTACTGCCAACCCAGGCCTGCACCTTGTAGTGTGACAGGTATGTATCCCAGAGGAGGTTGCAGGCGAGGGGGTGGTTGTGAGGGGTGGGGGAGGGGGGGGTGGGAGGGAGGGATGCAGTGGGATGCGGTGTCCGTGCCCCCGGTCAGTGAACCTGGAGGCGATCAGAGCGTCCCATGCGCGTTGGCCCTAGCGCACACATTATGCGGCCTGCTATACCTGCCTGGGACCCATGTCCTCCCCATCCTCACCCTCCCCAATTCCTCCTCTTTGGACGAGAACTGGTGTTCATCCTCCTCATCCAGCATGTCGCCTCCTACTGCAGCAGGCCGCCACAATGCGGGCGACCCTCTCAGTTCCATACTGGAGGGCCCCTTCCAAGTAGTCCAGAAGCAAAGTACTGTACACACCCCTGTCAGCATCAACGGGGCCGAGGTGGAGATGGTTAGCAGTTTCAAATTCCTAGGGGTGCACATCTCCAAAAATCTGTCCTGGTCCACCCACGTCAACGCTACCACCAAGAAAGCACAACAGCGCCTATACTTCCTCAGGAAACTAAGGAAATTCGGCATGTCCACATTGACTCTTACCAACTTTTACAGATGCACCATAGAAAGCATCTTATTGGGCTGCATCACAGCCTGGTATGGCAACTGCTCGGCCCAGGACCGCAAGAAACTTCAGAGTCGTGAACACCGCCCAGTCCATCACATGAACCTGCCTCCCATCCATTGACTCCATCTACACCTCCCGCTGCCGGGGGAAAGCGGGCAATATAATCAAAGATCCCTCCCACCCGGCTTACTCACTCTTCCAACTTCTTCCATCGGGCAGGAGATACAGAAGTCTGAGAACACGCACGAACAGACTCAAAAACAGCTTCTTCCCCACTGTCACCAGACTCCTAAATGACCCTCTTATGGACTGACCTCATTAACACTACACCCTGTATGCTTCATCCGATGCCAGTGCTTATGTAGTTACATTGTATATGTTGTGTTGCCCTATTATGTATTTTCTTTTATTCCCTTTTCTTCTCATGTACTTAATGATCTGTTGAGCTGCTCGCAGAAAAATACTTTTCACTGTACCTCGGTACACGTGACAATAAACAAATCCAATCCAATCCAATCCTAAACCGGATCTTCAAGAGCAGAAGCACAGCTCGATCACAGCTCAAAAATGACGCCGAACCCTGCTGCCCGGGCATCTTAGTAGGCTTGGTCCACATTGAAATGGATGTATTTTGCTGATTTTACATACAGGGCCTCCGTGATGGCGCAAATGCACTGGTGCCCCGATGCCTGAGCGGTCCCGGACAGGTCCCCACTCGGAGCCTGGAAATAACCTGCGGTGTAAATGTTCAGGGTGACCGTCACCTTGACGGCCACCAGGATGGGGTGTCCTCCCTCATTCCCCCATGATGCCAGGTGCGCTATGATCTGGCAGCACGGTAGCACAAGTGGATAGCACTGTGGCTTCACAACACCAAGGTCCAAGGTTCGATTCCCCGCTGGGTCACTGTCTGTGCGGAGTCTGCACGTTCTCCCCGTGTCTGTATGGGTTTCCTCCGGGTGCTCCGGTTTCCTCCCACTGTCCAAAGACGTGCAGGTTAGGTGGATTAGCCATGATAAATTGCCCTTAGTGACCAAAAAGGTTAGGAGGGGTTATTGGGTTACGGGGATAGGTGGAAGTGAGGGCTTAAGTGGGTTGGTGCAGACTCAATGGGCTGAATGGCCTCCTTTTGTACTGTATATTCTATTATCTATATAGTGTCAAATGTTAGATATGTTGCACTGTCTCCCTGATCAGCCGGAGTCTTCGACGGCATGCCTGGTTTGGCAGATCCTCGAATGACAGACTCTGCCACTACAGATGAGGCCTCATGCGGCGCTTCCTTTGCACCTCCTCCTCCTCGGCCTGTTGGGCAGCCAGCTCTCCATCCTGGGCGGTTGCCACCTGTTCCTCTGTGGCACGCTCCGCTGCTGCACGCTCCGCTGCTGCACGTTCTGCTGCTGCAGCTTCCTCCTCCTCGAACAGCGCCAGCT
Organism: Scyliorhinus torazame; assembly: GCF_047496885.1. NCBI lineage: Eukaryota > Metazoa > Chordata > Chondrichthyes > Carcharhiniformes > Scyliorhinidae > Scyliorhinus > Scyliorhinus torazame. Next base: position 158,326,239 of record NC_092719.1, read on the forward strand.
CGTACAGCCACAGGGCAACCCCCAGGGCTGCGGCAACTAGCAGGAAGGCCGCCATCGCGGTTGTATTCCAATATCCATTGTCTGCAGAGGGTGAAAGGCCAAGTTGTTAGCATGGTGCATACCCCCATGTCCAACTAGGCCCACCAGGCCACATGGTGGCACCGATTGGCACTGTGGGCTCTGCCCCTGCATGTCTCCCCATCTCTGCAACCCTGGCCCCGTCGATGCCCGGCACGGTGGGGGCCTCTGGCCCATCCCAAATGCCAGGGGTACTGTCGGCTGATGCAGCCCTTGTCAGCGGTATGCACTGTGGCCCCCATCCGGCACCCATAGCGTTGCCCTTGAGTGGGCTGCGTAATGCCCTGTCGGTGGGTGGCGGCCGGTTGGGTGGTGGGGTGTATGGTGGAGGGTGGGGCGAGGGGGTGGAAGCTGGGGTGCAGGGTGGGGGCACCCATACGCTGGTGTCACTCTGCAGAACCAGGGCCAAGATGGGTGGTCAGTGGGGTGCGCAGCAAGATGGCTGCCTTCCAGGCTGCAGCGATATCGGTCTGTACATGGATACCGCCCCAGTCCCGTGAGGGTCACTCCAACCACTCGGCCTGTTCTGTTCCCCCATCATCCCTCCCGGCCCTGGCAGGGCCCCTCCCCCCACACCAGCCAGCCTGGCCAGTGTCTGGCCCGGCAGCCCACAGTTGCTTCTCTCTGTTTCCTTCCTCCTCTCTCTCTCTCTCTCTCTCTCTCTCTCATCAGTCATGCTTTTGAAAAGCACAAGCGAACCGCGCCGTCAGGAGTTCAGCCCATCAGAGGCAGAGAATCACCGAGGGCCCGGAGAATACCAGATCAGGCCCCCTACTGATATGTAAACAGTGTTTACTGTACCTGCGTTATGGAATGCATTGACTCCGTTGTCAAAGCAACGGAGAATTGCGATTTGGTGTCAAATCGGCATCGGCCACGATTCCAGTGTCGGAACGATTCTCCGCCCAATTGCGTTTCCCGATTTCGACGTTGGCCGACAGAGTCCCGCCCAACATTTTTAACACTGGTACAGTTAATTAAATCATTGACTGACAACAGAGGTATGATTTGCTCGTGAAGTCATGATTAGAAGCTATGTGAGTGAATAGTTTTGTGTGATTACATAGAGGCAAGGAGAACCTCAAACTGTTGCATTAATTTGGAGAACCTTCCAAGTGTCCAGAGGAGATTGGCTTTATTGAGTAGTGCAAATGCAAACCATATAACAGCAGCAAGCTATATATGGACATGAAAGCAGTAATTAGAGATGTATGTAAGAAATAAAGATAAAAAAAGCAAGGGTGGAAGTATTTGAAGTGAAAATAATGGGTTATGCAAATTGTATAATAGATTCCAGATGGGAGACCCTGCAATTATGCATGCTGGTGCATTTCTATGTAACCCCTGGACCTCTGCTGCTAACCCTCTGCTAAAGCACATGGGGTCATGAGGAGCTGCCTTCATTTGATTACATTTCTGAAGTAATATATTGGCTGAAACACATCTAGGGATGTGTTGAGATAATAAAAGGCACTGTATAATTGAAAGTTTATTCTTCTGTAAATATGCAAATCTCAAGAAGTTAAACCGTAAATATCACAAATTCCTTGACAATATTGTGCAAAGGTTCGGTGCAAATCAATAACCCTGGCAATATATTGTACACATTTATGTCTCCATATATTGCAAAATTAAAACAGCATATCCTTTGATTTTGTGAGAAGTAATACCCACCAGTATATTATAAATTTTTTCTATTATTAGTGTCACAAGTAGGCTTACATGAACACTGCAATGAAGTCACTGTGAAAAAGCCCCTAGTCGCCATATTCCGGCGCCTGTTCAGGTACACAGAGGGAGAATTCAGAATGTCCAATTCACCTAACAGCATGTCTTTCGGGACTTGTGGGAGGAAACGGAGCACCCGGAGGAAACCCATGCAGACACAGGGAGAACGTGCAAACTCCTCACAGACAGTGACCCAAGCCGGGAATCGAACCTGGGACGCTGGCGCTGTGAAGCAACTGTGCTAACCAATGTGCTACCATGCTGCTCGCCACATGTGCCCCTAGAGTAACCTTCAACTCTCTCAAGGTATCCTAATGTAGTGGAGCTAATGGGTGTTTGGTTCATCAGTGCCAGGGCATGTCCACGTGCCAGTGGGCCTGCACACTGCTTGTCTGGTAGCTAAATCTCCTCTGAGATTTTCTGAAGCTTTAGCCTGCAGGGGGACCGTGAGGGACCCGGATTCCATGTCTCCACAGAGAGGCACAACAAAGACCTCCGCAGAAAGGCTGTGCACTGACACATTTGTCTCTCTTTGTCACATTGCTGGGAGCCAGCTGTGTAGGCTGAAAATGGGAAGCAGACCACCACACAAAAGCAGAAAACATGCAAACTCTTGTCACCCACACACCAGACGCATCACATTGGCGTGTTGTGCAGACGCATACAGTAATATGCCAGCAGCCAGCAGGGATTCCTTCCATCAATATTGAACTTAATTCAATGTGATGCTTTAGGAAAAGCAAAACTGACTGTAAAAGATTTTCTTCCTCTGAATTTATTTTCCTTATCATAAGGTAGCCACTTGCTACACAAATATACTGCTTGCTGTGCACCAATGTCCAGAAGCCACAGCAAGGATATGGTAATAACAGAGTGATTCCAGATCCTCCTGAAACTGACGTACATGACCTTAATGGGATGTTTGCTACTGAGGCACGATCAATTTGGCTGGAGACGAAGTTGAATTCAAACTGAGGCTTTATTAGTATTGATGCACGATCAATAACTACTAAAATGAGGTTGTAGCACAACTGAAGGCTTTAATAGACTAGAACTGTTCCCCAGCAGCTCAGGTACAGAATGAGGGCTGCTGGGACGGCACTGACTCTTATACCCCGCCTATCAGGGCGGGGCTACATACTATACAGCCAATGGTAAACCCCCAGGTTTAACCAATGGAACTTCAGCCTCTCGTGCACTGCAATACCTGATAATACCACATTCACCCCCTGTTAAAAAGGAGTCCGGCGGGGGTGGTGGCCAGCGGCTACAACTGTATCCAACATTGTATGATCAGATATGGAGGTACCATGATACCTCCTTACAGTGTTTAGAGGATATTTACAGTCATGGCAGATATATACAGTCAGTGTTTATTATTTACAGTTACAGATCGGTTAAGATGAAGCAATCAGTCGGTCGGGTGCCCTGGTCATCCTCTGGGATCGTCTGGGCCTCGGTGGTGATTCCGGTGGGGGTCCAGGCGTCTGCGATTCCGGGAGCGTGGCTTCGGCCTCCATGGCAGCTTTGTCACCCCGAGACGGCGCTGGTGGGGAAAGCGGTTGACCTGGGAGAGGGGCGCCTGTAGGGGACGTCGGTGGGTAGGAGGGCCCAGGCAGGGGCGGCGGGAGGACTGACCCTCCTGTGAGGTGCTGTGGAGGGGGTGGGGGTGGTCGTCGGGGTGCGCGTGGGGCTCCGGCGGGCGCCAGATCCCGTAGGGAGACCGTATCTTGTCAGCCATCAGGGAATGCCACGTAGGCGTACTGGGGGTTAGCATGCAGCAGATGGACCCTCTCGACCAACGGGTCTGACTTGTGCGCCCGCACGTGTTTTCGGAGCATGATGGGTCCAGGTGTTGCTAGCCAAGTCGGGAGCGAGGTCCCGGAGGAGGACTTCCTGGGGAAGACAAGGAGACATTCGTGAGGTGTCTGATTGGTGGTCGTACAGAGCAGTGACCGGATGGAGTGGAGGGCCTCCTGGAGGACTTCCTGCCAGCAGGAGACTGGGAGGTTCCTGGACCGTAGGGGCAGTAGAACAGTCTTCTAGACGGTTCCGTTCTCCCTCTCTCCTTGCCCGTTTCCCCGGGGGTTGTAACTGGTCATCCTGCTTGAGGCGATGCCCTTGCTGAGCAGGAATTGACGCAGTTCGTCGCTCATAAAGGAGGACCCCCTATCACTGTGTATGTAAGCGGGGAAACCGAACAGTGCAAAGATACTATGGAGGGCCTTGATGACGGTGGGTGCGGTCATGTCTGGGCAGGGGATGGCGAATGGGAACCGGGAGTACTCGTCAATCACGTTCAGGAAGTATGTGTTGCGGTCGGTGGAGTGGAGGGGGCCTTTGAAGTCCATGCTGAGGCGTTCAAAGGGACGGGAAGCCTTTATCAGGTGCGCCCTCTCTGGCGGGTAGAAGTGCGGTTTGCACTCCGTGCAGATTTGGCAGTCCCTGGTGGCTGTTCTGACCTCCTCGATGGAGTAGGGCAGGTTGCGGGGCTTAACAAAGTGGAAGAAGCGAGTGACCCCCGGATGGCAGAGGTCCTCGTGGAGGGCTCGGAGGCGGTCCACTTGTGCGGTGGCACATGTGCCGCGGGACATGGCGTCAGGAGGCTCGTTTAGCTTCCCGGGACGATACAAGATCTCGTAGTTGTCGGTGGAGAGTTCTATCCTCCACCGCAAGATCTTGTCGTTCTTTATCTTGCCCCGCTGTGCATTATCGAACATGAACCCCACCGACTGTTGGTCAATGAGGAGAGTGAATCTCCTGCCGGCCAGGTAATGCCGGCAATGTCGCACAGCTTCTACGATGGCTTGGGCCTCCTTTTCGACTGAGGAATGGCAGATTTCGAAAGCATGGAGGGTACGGGAGCAGAAGGCCACGGGTCTGCCCGCTTGGTTGAAGGTGGCCGCCAGAGCTACGTCGGACGCATCGCTCTCGACCTGGAAGGGGAGGGACTCGTCGATGACGTGCATCGTGGCCTTTGCAATGTCTGCTTTGATGCGGCTGAAAACCTGGCGGGCCTCCATCGAAACGGGGAAGGTTGTGGACTGGATCAGGGGATGGGCTTTGTCTGCGTAGTTAGGGACCCACTGGGCGTAGTAGCTAAAAAACCCGAGGCAGCGCCCCAGGGCCTTGGGGCAGTGAGGGAGGGGGAACTCCATGAGGGGGCGCATGCGTCAGGGTCGGGGCCTGTAACTCCATTTCGCACTACGTAACCGAGAATGGCTAGACGGTCGGTGCTAAACACGCATTTATCCTCATTGTATGTTAAGTTAAGGATTTTAGCGGTCTGGAGAAATTTTCGGAGATTGGTGTCGTGGTCCTGCTGGTCATGGCTGCAGATGGTGACGTTATCGAGATATAGAAACGTTGCACGTAAGCCGCACCGGTCAACCAGTCGGTCCATCTCGCGTTGGAAGACCGAGACCCCGTTAGTGACACCAAACGGAACCCTTAAAAAATGAAAGAGCCGCCCATCTGCTTCGAAGGCAGAGTATTTGAGGTCACTAGTGCGGAGGGGTAGCTGGTGGTAGGCGGACTTGAGATCCACCATGAAGAAGACCTTATAATGCGCGATCCTGTTTACCAGCTCGGATATGCGGGGGAGAGGGTACGCGTCCAGCTGCGTAAACCTGTTGATGGTCTGACTGTAGACAATGACCATCCTATGTTTCTCCCCAGTCTTTACCACCACTATTTGGGCTCTCCAGGGACTGTTGCTAGCTTCAACTACACCTTCCTTCAGTAGCCTTTGGACCTCCGACCTAATGAAGGTCCAGTCCTGGGCACTGTACCGTCTGCTCCTGGTGGCGACTGGTTTGCAATCCAGGCTGAGGTTCGCAAACAGGGAAGTCGGGTCGACCTTAAGGGTTGCGAGGCCGCAGACAGTAAGGGAGGGTATAGGGCAGCCGAATTGAAAGGTCAGACTTTGCAGGTTACATTGGAAGTCCAACCCCAGGAGTATAGCCACGCAGAGGTGCGGAAAGGCATAAAGGCGGAAATTGTTGAATTTCCTTCCTTGGACTGTGAGGTTTGCTGACAGAACCCCTTTATCTCCAATGAGTGGGAACCAGAGGCTAGGGAGATTCTTTGATTTACAGGGTGGGTAAAAAGTGAACAGCGCCTTACCGTGTCAGGGTGTATAAAGCTCTCCCTGCTCCCAGAGTCGATCAGGCAGGACATCTCGTGGCCGTTGATGAAGACTGTCGTCGTTGCTGTTGAGAGTGTTCGATGTCGTGTTTGGTCCAGAGTCATCGAGGCCAGACGCAATAGTTGTGAATTTTGATCGGACAGTGTGTAGTCGGCCGGGCTGGGGTCCTGGGGCCCCATCCAAGATGGCGTCTCCCAGGGGTCGCACATGGTGGTCGGAGTTGGACAAAATGGCGGTGCCCATCTGTCCAGCGCGGTGTCTGGGGAACAAGATGGCGGCGACCGTGGGCTGCACGTGGCCCTAGGATACGGGGGTGGCGGTGACTGCTGGCCGCCTGGAGCCCGAGGAGAAGTTCGCTGTGGCAGTCCGGAGTCGCCGCTGGAGACCGCGGCCACCGCTCGTGCCTGGCAGACACCCACAAAATGGCCCTTCTTGCCGCACCCTTTGCAGGTGGATGTACGGGCCGGGCAGCGCTGGCGGGGGTGCTTTTCCTGCCCGCAGAAGAAACAGTGGGGCCCATCAGAGTTGGCAGGCCGCCTTACAGCGCAGGCCTGCGGGGACACGGGGAAGGTATGTGGGGCTGCCGCTGCGGGATTCCGCGCTGCCAAGGGGGCCGTCGCGCGGTCGGGCACGTAGAATTGTGCATTCCTGGAGGCAACGTCCATGGACCCTGCCAGGGCCGTGCCTCCCTAAGTCCCAGGGTGTCTTTCTCTAAAAGAAGCTGGCGGATCTCTGAGGAGCTCATACCTGCTACGAAGGCATCTCGGATTAGGAGTTCCGTGTGGTCGCTCGCCGAAACTTGCGGGCAGCCACAGCTTCTGCCCAGCACCAGTAGCGCGCAGTAGAACTCCTCCAATGATTTCCCGGGGCTTTGTCGTCTCGTTGCAAGCAGGTGACGTGCATAGACCTGATTTACTGGGCGGATATAATGTCCTTTTAAAAGTTTGATTGCTGCATCAAAGTCTTCCGCCTCCTCGATGAAGGTGTAGATCCCAGGGCTTACCCTTGAGTGCAGGAGATGCAGTTTCTGCTCCCCCGAGGGTGTGCCTCCAGCAGTCTCAAGGTAGCCTTTGAAACACGGCAGCCAGTGCTTGAAAATTGCCGCAGAGTTCGCCGCGTGGGGACTGAGTTGCAGACACTCTGGCTTGATTCGGAGATCCATCCTTTCTACTGAAGTTTAGTCTATTAAATTGATGCACGATCAATAACTCCTAAAACGAGGTTGTAGCACAACGGAAGGCTTTAATAGACTAGAACTGTTCCCCAGCAGCCATCATTCTGTACCTGCTACTGAGGCACGATGAATTTGGCTGGAGACGAAGTTGAATTCAAACTGAGGCTTTATTAGTATTGATGCATGATCAATAACTACTAAAACGAGGTTGTAGCACAACTGAAGGCTTTAATAGACTAGAACTGTTCCCCAGCAGCTCAGGTACAGAATGAGGGCTGCTGGGACGGCACTGACTCTTATACCCCACCTATCAGGGCGGAGCTACATACTATACAGCCAATGGTAAACCCCCAGGTTTAACCAATGGAACTTCAGTCTCTCGGGTACTGCAATACCTGATAATACCACAAGTATCAGATGTGTGGCCTCCTACAGCAGCTGATGAAAGCTGGAGGCCACGCATATTTATAACTCGGCTCATGGGCGGAGCTAGCATGCAGGGGCCCAGGTGAACCTGAGTGCAGGTTCTACCGTACAACCCTTAAGATACGAACACAGTGGTTTACCACATTCACCCCCTGTTAAAATTGAGTCCAGCGGGGGGGGGGGGGGGGTGGATAACTATATACAATTCGCAATCTTTAATATTTACAGGACAGTAAAAAAATGTCATCCGGCGGGCCGGTCAGAGGTTCAGCCGGTCTGATGCCTTGATCGGCCTTTGAGATCAACGAAGTGGAGCCGGCGATGTTGGTGCTGTCCGCACAGACCTGCCAGTCCTTGGTGATCGTCCTTACTTCCTCGACGGAGTCGGGCAAATTTTGTGCCTTAATGAAGTGGTATAACCGAGTGACCCCTGGGTTACAAAGGCTGTCGTGCAGGGCCTGGAGTCGGTCTACCTGTGCGCTGGCACATGTACCTCGGGATAGGGCATCTGGGGGCTCGTTGAGTTTGCCAGGGCGATATATAATCTCGTAATTATAGGTGGAGAGCTCGATTCTCCACCGCAAGATTTTATCATTTTTAATCTTGCCCCGCTGTGTGTTGTTGAACATGAAGGCTACTGACCGTTGGTCAGTGAGGAGAGTGAATCTCCTGCTGGCCAGGTAATGCCTCCAATGTCGCACAGCCTCAACGATAGCCTGGGCCTCCTTTTCGACGGATGAGTGCCGAATTTCGGAGGCATGGAGGATGCGGGAAAAGAATGCTACGGGCGTGCCTGCCTGGTTGAGGGTGGCGGCAAGGGAGACGTCCGATGCGTCGCTTTCTACTTGGAAAGAAAGTGTTTCGTCTACAGCGTGCATTCCAGCTTTGGCAATATCAGCTCTGATCCAGGCGAAAGCCTGTTGGGCCTCGGCTGTCAGGGGGAAATGAGTGGACTGTATGAGTGGGCGGGCCTTGTCCGCATAGTTTGGGACCCACTGTGCGTAATACGAGAAGAACCCCAGGCAGCGTTTGAGGGCCTTGGGGCAGTGGGGGAGGGGGAGCTCCATGAGGGGGCGCATGCGGTCGGGATCGGGCCCCAGAACTCCGTTCTGGACCACGTAGCCGAGGATGGCTAAGCGGTTTGTACGGAACACACACTTCTCCTTCTTATACGTGAGGTTGAGGAGAGTGGCGGTGCGGAGAGATTTAGCGAGGTTGATGTCGTGGTCCTGCTGATCATGGCTGCAGATGGTCACATTGTCTAGGTACGGAAAGGTGGCCCGCAAGCCGTACCGGTTGACCATTTGGTCATCTCCCTTTGGAAGACCGAAACCCCATTGGTGACGCCGAAGGGGACCCTAAGGAAGTGATATAATCGGCCGTCTGCCTCGAAGGCGGTACATAGAACATAGAAAATACAGCACGAAACAGGCCCTTCGGCCCACGATGTTGTGCCGAACCTTTGTCCTAGATTAATCATAGATTATCATTCAATTTACAGTGCAGAAGGAGGCCATTCGGCCCCCTGAGTCTGCACCGGCTCTTGGAAAGAGCACCCCACCCAAACGCAACACCTCCACCCAACACCAAGGGCAATTTTGGACACTAAGGGCAATTTATCATGGCCAATCCACCTACCCTGCACATCTTTGGACTGTGGGAGGAAACCGGAGCACCCGGAGGAAACCCACGCAGACACGGGGAGGACGTGCAGACTCCGCACAGACAGTGACCCAAGCTGGAATCGAACCTGGGACCCTGGAGCTGTGAAGCAATTGTGCTATGCACAATGCTACCGTGCTGCCCTTAAGAACAAATAAATCTATACTATATCATTTTACCGTAATCCATGTACCTATCCAATAGCTGCTTGAAGGTCCCTAATGTTTCCGACTCAACTACTTCCACAGGCAGTGCATTCCATGCCCCCACTACTCTCTGGGTAAAGAACCTACCTCTGATATCCCTCCTATATCTTCCACCTTTCACCTTAAATTTATGTCCCCTTGTAATGGTTTGTTCCACCCGGGGAAAAAGTCTCTGACTGTCTACTCTATCTATTCCCCTGATCATCTTATAAACCTCAATCAAGTCGCCCCTCATCCTTCTCCGTTCTAATGAGAAAAGGCCTAGCACCCTCAACCTTTCCTCGTAAGACCTACTCTCCATTCCAGGTAACATCCTGGTAAATCTTCTTTGCACCTTTTCCAAAGCTTCCACATCCTTCCTAAAATGAGGTGACCAGAACTGTACACAGTACTCCAAATGTGGCCTTACCAAAGTTTTGTACAGCTGCATCATCACCTCACGGCTCTTAAATTCAATCCCTCTGTTAATGAACGCGAGCACACCATAGGCCTTCTTCACAGCTCTATCCACTTGAGTGGCAACTTTCAAAGATGTATGAACATAGACCCCAAGATCTCTCTGCTCCTCCACATTGCCAAGAACTCTACCGTTAACCCTGTATTCCGCACTCATATCTGTCCTTCCAAAATGGACAACCTCACACTTTTCAGGATTAAACTCCATCTGCCACTTCTCAGCCCAGCTCTGCATCCTATCTATGTCTCTTTGCAGCCGACAACAGCCCTCCTTACTATCCACAACTCCACCAATCTTCGTATCGTCTGCAAATTTACTGACCCACCCTTCAACTCCCTCATCCAAGTCATTAATGAAAATCACAAACAGCAGAGGACCCAGAACTGATCCCTGCGGTACACCACTGGTAACTGGGATCCAGGCTGAATATTTGCCATCCACCACCACTCTCTGACTTCTATCGGTTAGCCAGTTCGTTATCCAACTGGCCAAATTTCCCACTATCCCATGCCTCCTTACTTTCTGCAGAAGCCTACCATGGGGAACCTTATCAAATGCCTTACTAAAATCCATGTACACTACATCCACTGCTTTACCTTCATCCACATGCTTGGTCACCTCCTCAAAGAATTCAATAAGATTTGTAAGGCAAGACCTACCCCTCACAAATCCGTGCTGACTATCCCTAATCAAGCAGTGTCTTTCCAGATGCTCAGAAATCCTATCCTTCAGTACCCTTTCCATTACTTTGCCTACCACCGAAGTAAGACTAACTGGCCTGTAATTCCCAGGGTTATCCCTAGTCCCTTTTTTGAACAGGGGCACGACATTCGCCACTCTCCAATCCCCTGGTACCACCCCTGTTGACAGTGAGGATGAAAAGATCATTGCCAACGGCTCTGCAATTTCATCTCTTGCTTCCCATAGAATCCTTGGATATATCCCGTCAGGCCCGGGGGACTTGTCTATCCTCAAGTTTTTCAAAATACCCAACACATCTTCCTTCCTAACAAGTATTTCCTCGAGCTTACCAGTCTGTTTCACACTGTCCTCTCCAACAATATCGCCCCTCTCATTTGTAAATACAGAAGAAAAGTACTCGTTCAAGACCTCTCCTATCTCTTCAGACTCAATACACAATCTCCCGCTACTGTCCTTGATCGGACCTACTCTCGCTCTAGTCATTCTCATATTTCTCACATATGTGTAAAAGGCCTTGGGGTTTTCCTTGATCCTACCCGCCAAAGATTGTTCATGCCCTCTCTTAGCTCTCCTAATCCCTTTCTTCAGTTCCCTCCAGGCTATCTTGTATCCCTCCAATGCCCTGTCTGAAACTTGTTTCCTCAGCCTTACATAAGTCTCCTGTTTCCTCTTAACAAGACATACAACCTCTCTTGTCAACCATGGTTCCCTCACTCGACCATCTCTTCCCTGCCTGACAGGGACATACATATCAAGGACACGTAGTACCTGTTCCTTGAACAAGTTCCACATTTCACTTGTGTCCTTCCCTGACAGCCTATGTTCCCAACTTATGCACTTCAATTCTTGTCTGACAACATCGTATTTACCCTTCCCCCAATTGTAAACCTTGCCCTGTTGCACGCACCTATCCCTCTCCATTACTAAAGTGAAAGTCACAGAATTGTGGTCACTATCTCCAAAATGCTCCCCCACTAACAAATCTATCACTTGCCCTGGTTCATTACCAAGTACTAAATCCAATATTGCCCCTCCTCTGGTCGGACAATCTACATACTGTGTTAGAAAAGCTTCCTGGACACACTGCACAAACACCACCCCATCCAAACTATTTGATCTAAAGAGTTTCCACTCAATATTTGGGAAGTTAAAGTCACCCATGACTACTACCCTGTGACTTCTGCACCTTTCCAAAATCTGTTTCCCAATCTGTTCCTCCACATCTCTGCTACTATTGGGGGGCCTATAGAAAACTCCTTATAAGGTGACTGCTCCTTTCCTATTTCTGACTTCAACCCATACTACCTCATTAGGGTGATACTCCTCGAACTGCCTTTCTGCAGCTGTTATACTATCTCTAATTAACAATGCCACGCCCCCACCTCTTTTACCACCCTCCCTAATCTTATTGAAACATCTATAACCAGGGACCTCCAACAACCATTTCTGCCCCTCTTCTATCCAAGTTTCCGTGATGGCCACCACATTGTAGTCCCAAGTACCGATCCATGCCTTAAGTTTACCCACCTTATTCCTGATGCTTCTTGCGTTGAAGTATACACACTTCAACCCATCTCCGTGCCTGCAAGTACTCTTCTTTGTCAGTGTTCCCTTCCCCACTGCCTCATTACACGCTTTGGCGTCCTGAATATCGGCTACCTTAGTTGCTGGACTACAAATCCGGTTCCCATTCCCCTGCCAAATTAGTTTAAACCCTCCCGAAGAGTACTAGAAAACCTCCCTCCGAGGATATTGATGCCCCTCTGGTTCAGATGCAATCCGTCCTGCTTGTACAGGTCCCACCTTCCCCAGAATGCGCTCCAATTATCCAAATACCTGAAGCCCTCCCTCCTACACCATTCCTGCAGCCACGTGTTCAACTGCACTCTCTCCCTATTCCTAGCCTCGCTATCACGTGGCACCGGCAACAAACCAGAGATGACAACTCTGTCTGTCCTGGCTTTTAACTTCCAGCCTAACTCCAGCGGTGTATGGCCGGTCCGATTTACGGATGGTGAGCTGTTTGTAAGCGGATTTCAGATCCACCGTTGAGAAGACCCGGTACTGTGCAATCTGGTTAACCATGTCAGATATGCGTGGGAGGGAGTACGCGTCGAGCTGCGTGTACCTGTTGATGGTCTGGCTGAAGTCCACGACCATTCGGTTTTTCTACCCAGACTTAACCACTACCACTTGAGCTCTCCAGGGGCTGTTGCTGGCCTCGATGACTCCCTCCCGAAGCAACTGCTGGACCTCGGACCTGATGAAGACCTTATCCTGGGTGCTGTACCGTCTGCTCCTGATGGCGACGGGTTTGCAATCTGGAGTTAGATTGGCAAAGAGGGAAGGAGGATCGACCTTTAGGGTTGCGAGGCCGCACACAGTGAGGGGTGGTAAGGGTCCGCCGAATTTAAGGGTCAGGCTCTGGAGGTTGCACTGAAAATCCAGGCCGAGGATAAGTGCAGCGCAGAGGTTAGGGAGGACGTAGAGGCGAAAACCGTGGAACTCTACGCCTTGGACTGTGAGCGTGACCGTGCAGTACCCCCGGATCGCTACGTGATGGGATCCGAAGGCCAGGGAGATACTTTGATTGGTAGGGTGTACCTTAAGGGAGCAGCCCCTTACCGTATTTGGATGTACAAAGCTCTTGGTGCTCCCGGAGTCCAGTAGGCAGGAGGTCACTTGGCCGTTGACTTTCACGCTGGTGGATACATTGGTCTGAGCATGTGGTCGGGACTGATCGATTGCCATGGATGCGAGTCGTGGTTGATCGTCGTGAGGCGGCCGTTGAGTTGGGGTCCTGAAACGCCATTGGTCTCCATGTGCTGCGGGGTGGACAAGATGGCGGCGCTCGGAGGCCTTGGAGATCACAAAATGGCGGCGCCCATGGAACGCACGTTGCGGGGTGGAGCAAGATGGCGGCACCCATGAAACGCACGTGTTGCGCGGGGGAGAGGATGGCGGCGCCCATTGCTCGCACATGGCCTGGGGAGGAGAGCGGCGCACATTGTCCGTGACCGGGGGGGGTGGGGGCGACCGCTGCCGCTGAGCGGGCCTGGCACACCGCTGCGTAGTGGCCCTTCTTCCCGCAGGCCTTATAAAGGGCAGCATGGGCCGGGCAGCATTGGCGGGGGTGTCTTTGCTGGCCGCAATAATAGCATCGGGGCCTCCCAGAGATCACTGGCTGGCGCGTAGCGCAGGCGTATTGGGTGGGTAGCGCCCCCGCTGGGGCAGCTGCCTGTGGGGCCCATGAAGCGTAGGAGGAGTGGGCCACGCGGTTGGGGGCGGAGGACTGGACATTGCGCAGGGCGACCGTCATGGAAAGCGCTAGTGTTTTAGTCTCTGCGAGGTCCCTTCTACGAGCCGCTGCCTGATAACATCAGACCCAATCCCAGTTACAAAAGCGTCCCGCATAAGGAGATCTGAGTGCTCCTTAGCTGTAACGTCCTGGCAGTCACAGTCCCGAACTAGTGGGATCAGGGCCCTCCAGAAGTCCTCGATTGACTCACCAGGTAGTTGAGTACGCGTTGCGAGCGCGTGTCTGGCGAAGAGCGTGTTCGTCTTCTGCTCATAATTTTCTTTGAGTCGAGTCATGGCATCAGCGTAATTGGGCACATCCTGGATCAGCGGGAAGACTTTGGAGCTGAGTCTGGAGTACAATATTTGAATCTTCTGAGCCTCTGGTACAGGGATCGGCGCTGCGTTGACATACGCTTCAAAACAAGCTAGCCAGTGCTGAAAGTCCTTTCTGGCGTCGCTTGCGTATTGATCCAGCTGCAGGCGATCTGGTGTAATCCAGAGGTCCATCTTCTGAATCAGATACTAATAAATTGAGGCACTATCAATTTGGCTGGAGACGAAGTTGAATTCAAACTGAGGCTTTATTAGTATCAGATGTGTGGCCTCCTACAGCAGCTGACTAAATGGCTGCGAGCTGGAAGCCACGCATATTTATAACCCGGCTCCTGGGCGGAGCTAGCATGCAGGGGCCCAGGTGAACCTGTCGTGCAGGTTCTACCGTACAACCCTTAATATAAGAACACAGTGGTTTACCACAGCTACATCGCCCAATTCTTCCAGATCCAAATAGAAAAGTCCTAATAATTCCACTCTCTCCTTTCAGGGGTCCCATCACCATACAACATGAGTAACTTCAAATTATAGCTGCTTCTGCCATTGCCTTGAAGTGACTAAGTCTATGTCTCATTCATTAAGCCTTTACCAATCAGTTGCAAGTATTAGCTGCAAGATCAAAGAACTACAACAGTATTGTCTACTGTTCTGTGCCCTGCAGTGTGTGAAATGAGGGTGGGTAGGGTCAGAAGGGCATTGAAGTCATTCAGGGAGGGGTTTGACATCATTGTGGGTGGGGCTCAATGTCATTGGGATGAGGTGTGACTCCTTCGGGGGTGGGGGTTTGACATCATTGGTGGGGCTGGTATGTGACATAGGCTTACATTAACACTGCAATGAAGTTGCTGTGAAAATCCCCTTGTCGTCACACTCCGGCGCCTGTTCGGGCACACAGAGGGAGAATTCAGAATGTCCAATTCACCTAACAAGCACGTCCTTCGGGACTCGTGGCAGGAAACTGGAGCACCCGGAGGAAACCTACGCTGACACGGGGAGAACATGCGGACTCCGCACAGATTGAGATCCAAGCCGGGAATTGAACCCGGGTCCCTGGTGCTGTGAAGCAACAGTGCTAACCACTGTGCTACTGTGCCATCCATTATAGTGCGTGGGTGGAAATGATTATGCATACTGCAAGTCAGAGTGGGAATAACAAATCACTCCAGCATCACTCAGTTGACGTCATATGATTCTTTCAATTAGGTTATTTTTGTACCCAGTGTGACTTAGATTACAAGTGAAAACTAAGACTTGTACAGGATTTTGCTCTTTGGTACTGAGCATCAGGATGCTGGAGTCGTATCATTCTGATTTGGATACTTCAGCTCCCATTGCATTTGCCACTTGCCTTTGATGGCATAAACAAAATGGGCCATGTCACCCCCTAAACCCTAACATTGATAGAAGCGTGATGGAGTGAAGCTGCAAGGAGGTGCGGTTCCAGATCAGGGGGTAGTTTCTCCAACCCGTCGTTGAGGGGATAAAGCCTGGCGATCCTGAAAAGGAGGGGCCCAGATGGGGGGGGAGGCCTGAAGAGGGGACCCTCAGCTACCCCATAGTGAGGTGTCCTCACCTGGGTGGGGTGGGGTGGCGGGTAATGCCCATGTGGGCGGGGGGGTGACATTGTCCGTGGGTGGGGGTTGTATGGGACCCTCAAGCTCACTCGGAGATCAGGACACCCTTTCAAAATGGTGGTCCGATCTCTGAGGCCCGGTCTCGCCGGTGAGTTCAGCTCCCCACTGTTGAAAATATTTCTAAGTGTGGGCAGCATTGGGGAGAAACCCCCCAAGGCCGCAATATATGACGAAGGGTGCGATGTAACTTAAAAACAGCAGAGTGCATTCTGGGAGTGATTAGAGGGGTTGTTAAGTGTCGGGAACGACCCCGCTCTCTAACGGCACTCCATTGCTAATTCAGGCCCTGGTGGGGAACACCCCTGCACCCGAGGCCACACTTCGCATCATTTCCTGCACGGAAGAGCTCTAACGTGACCCGGGACCCACCCAACACTCTGACTCACCAAATAAGGGGGTGATCAGACATCCCCCGCACGCCACCTCACACGAGCAGGCAACTGCCGGGCCCGATCCCCTTGGGGACCAAATCTCAGCCTGGCACCATGGCACTGCCTGCCTGGTACCCTGGCAATGCTCCTGCCAGCCTGGCACCTGGTTGGCACTGTCAGGGTGCCAATTTGGCAGTGCCATGGTGCCCAGAGGTCAACCACCCAAGGGCCTTCGATCACCTTGGAGACTCCCTCAAGAGTTGGTACACTTGGTTCCTGTTTGAGGGGACCAGTGCTAATCAGCGCTCGACTGGGGTCACCTCAGCCGTTTGATCTAGCGCCAGCATGGCTAAGTGGGCTCTTAAACTCAGTTAACCGTGTGAGACTAGATCCTGCCCATTGTGGGTGGGATCCAGATCGCGACATCTCGCGAGATCTGGTTAGATCTCATGTGGCGCAATTGCCGTTGGAAATCCCAGGGGAGGTCTCTCCCGGGATCTACCGGCCGCATCCAGTTCCAATTCCGGTGGGACGGGGCTGGTCAACTGCGTCTGAAGTGTGGGTGAATACCAGTGTGGATCTCACTGAAGCCCACAAGAAACACCCCGCCAAACCTGCCAAAATGACAGAAATGTTTTGGTTGAGATCCTCACTACACTTAAATTAAACATTGCATTGGATTCTGGGTATGTGCCCCATATTTGGCTAATGCAGACAAGGGCACTGTATGTCCATAAATGCATGCATTAAGGAGAAGTCAATGAATGGTTTTAGCATGTGTAGGAGGGCTGATATAACCCAACATCTATTTTCTGGTGGTGCTACCTAAGAGGTGCTCAAGTAACAGGATTGGGGCATTAAATTATTTGCTCCACAATTGATTCAACTGCCTTTGGAGGATCCTCTTTACTGCCATGCTGGACACCAGGAATACAGGGATATCCCTTGTACCAATTATTGCTAAGGGGCAAGTTATAGGAATTGTGTTCTTAATTTTTTTTAAAAATCCTAATTTTGAGCAAATTTGTATATTCAGTATCATCACTGGAATAACATGGCTAACACTGGGGGAGTGGCATTCCAAGATGTTCTGATATTCTATCTCTTGAATTTAAGCTCTGTAGCTGACTTATGTTGAACAGTAAATCTAGTCCAATATAGCTACTCAACCTTTAAACGTTAGACATCACAATTATTGGTGCCTTTCAATGATTAATTTTTAAGTAGAATGATTGATGAAGGCAAATTGAACTTCAGTGAACCAGCAGATCAATGGATAAAACAAGTCCTCTATCTTCACCACAAACCAACACATTTTGATAGTGAGCTGGAGGCCAGAACAATTTCAGCTGAATTAATGCATTTGATGAGAATTTCTATTACCTACTCTGGTGAAAATATACTGAAATACGCAGTGCCATGGCAAATGAAATGTAAGTAATGCCTGACATAATCATTAGATTATGTAAAACTCTGCTGAACAGATGTAAGGCTGAAGTGACATGGACAGAAAATAAAGTTAAATTTGGTTTGAAGTAGGCAGACGGTTTTTCAGGAACACTGGAGTAATTTTAAAGGTTGCTGCAGGTAAGGTATCAAATAGCATGCAGCATTCTGATCCATCACAACACTTCAAATCTATGCAACACCATTGCAGTGCCAGCATTACAAACAGATCAAGTTAGGAATATAGTTAAAAGTAACGTCTCAAATTAAATGTTGTTGATATTTATAATTATACTTCATAATACCTCGGATTATGACGTGGCAGAAAATATTTTTGTTGATTTTATTTGAACAGATGTACGTTTTGAAAACTAGGTTATTTCATATAAATATTCGTTGCTTTACATTTTATTTTTAAATCATGGTGACACAATGGTTAGCAATGCTGCCTCACAGCACCAGGGATCCAGGTTCAATTCCGGCCTCGGGTGACTGTCTGTGTGAAGTTTGCACATTCTCCCCGTGTCTGCGTGGATTTCCGTCGGGTTCCTCCCACAGCCCAAAGATGTGCAGGTTAGGATGATTGGACATTCTGAATTGCTCCTTAGTGTCCAAAAGGTTAGGTGGGGTTACTGGGTTACGGGGATAGGGTGAGGGCCTGACCATAGGTGGGATGTCCTTTCAGAGGATTAGTGCAGACTTGATGGGCTGAATGGCCTCCTCGTGCACTGTAGGGATTCTGTGATTCTATGAAATGAATATCAATGCACCCTCACTGTTGATATCTAATGGAGGTCAGTTTAAACTTTATCACAGGGCAGGAATGGGAGATAGCAAACTAGCAGCCCAATTTATAACTTGCCCGAGTTTCTTTTCCATTCAATTGGAGAGACAGCAAAGCTCTGTTTGCTTTCCTCTAATAAGATGTGTCAACTTCAAACTCCTTCCCACCTCATACACCGCAACTCCAGCAGTTTGTTACTTTTGAGTTCATCACATCTTTGTCCAATCTCTAAGCAAAGTTTTTTTTTCAGTTTTAAAGATGGATTATTTGACCTTGTCAGCCTTGCTTTCTGTCTATAAACTATATTTAGGCTCTCACTTATGCTGCTCAAGACCTTGCATCTGTAGCAGATAGGATTGACTACATGCCATCTTTTTAGGCTGGAGGCAAAAACATAAAGGGTAAAACATACCGCTCACTCTTTGTTTACAGTTTAATGGCTGCAGAGATTCATCAGCGTCTTCTAAATGAAAGGCTCTATTGAATTGCTTGTATCATGGCTGCTCCAGACATTCCCTCATGGCAGAGGCCTCACAAACCATGTAAGACAGATAGAATATTTAGTAATGGTTGCATTTCAAATCCACACATCCCCAATTCATACCAAACAAAAGATCCAAACATATACCCCCATTTTCCTAGCGAATAAAGGACAAAGTTGCACAATCACATGTAACTGTGAGTTACCCAAGTTAGCCACTCTACACCCACTGTTTTCACGCATTAACAACTGTTTGTTCTACCAGTCAGTCTCTGCACCTGGTTGCATCCATAGTCTTTAAATTGTGCAAGTTTCTTAATGCTCCGCTCATTCTCGGTCACCTGGATGTTATTCCTTGTCTGTAGAGTATTGTTCCCATGGTCCTTGTGGCCTTGATTGTTGCTGTTCCATTTTGTTTGTTGGAGACATGTGGACCTCTGGTATCAATGGCAGTTCCATACTGATTGATGGTAGTTCTGTACTCAGTACAACTGGTGATGTCCCTTTTCTCTGACCTATCAATTGCAGTGAAGGAACATTTTTGCTAGTTGATCATACACAACTGTGGTTATGCCAATATATTTGGGTCATTCACTTTCACTGTGTATGATCGAGGTAACAATTTATCTATGCATGTACTAAATTTCTACTAAAACTGACTTCTGTTAAGAATATTGAAGGCTTGTACCATGGCTGGCTTTCCGATTCTGAGCTCTGACAATGGTTTGACACGCTTTGTCAAAGTGAAATTTTGCTTTCTGATATTTCATCTTGATATTTTCACTCAAACCTGTTCCTACTTATGGTTTCAGCAGGTTTTCTGCTATTGGAAGAGTAGTTTGCATGCAGTGTGGCATTAGTCTTTGAACTAATTTATACCTTGTCCGAGTTTCTTTTCCATTCACGTTTCTGCATGGTTAATTGTTTTGTTTCTTCACTCAAGAATTACCTTGCATATGTCTGTGCCAGATTTGCTTGATTTCATGATGATTCCGCTGACAATTTATACTGCCGTTTTAGCCTTTACATTCAACTGGGGATAGTGCAGAGATGATGTGCAATGCTGAATTTCCTAATCATTTGTGAATTGGCTCAATTCTTCATTTGTGGACCTAGGGCCATTGTCACTCATCACAATGTCTGGAATGTCATACTGACTGAAATATACTTTCAGGCATTCTTCTATTTCTCCTATTGTCATTGAATAGTCAGAATAGTAGTCTACAGTGTCACGGTAGCCAGTTCCTGCCAAAGGGAAAAAGTCTACTCTCAGCTTCATCCATGGTCTGTCTGGGATGTGATGCATCATCAACAGCTCTGTTGTTTGTTCAGATTGATATCTGTTACATAAGACCATAAGACATAGGAGCGGAAGTAAGGCCATTCGGCCCATCGAGTCCACTCCGCCATTCAATCATGGCTGATTTCAACTCCATTTACCCGCTCTCTCTCCATAACCCTTAATTCCTCGAGAAATCAAGAATTTATCAACTTCTGTCTTAAAGACACTCAACGTCCCGGCCTCCACCGCCCTCTGTGGCAATGAATTCCACAGACCCACCACTCTCTGGCTGAAGAAATTTCTCCACATCTCTGTTCTAAAGTGACTCCCTTTTATTCTAAGGCTGTGCCCCCGGGTCCTAGTCTCCCCTGCTAATGGAAACAACTTCCCTACATCCACCCTATCTAAGCCATTCATTATCTTGTAAGTTTCTATTAGATCTCCCCTCAACCTCCTAAACTCCAATGAATATAATCCCAGGATCCTCAGACGTTCATCGTATGTTAGGCCTACCATTCCTGGGATCATCCGTGTGAATCTCCGCTGGACCCGCTCCAGTGCCAGTATGTCCTTCCTGAGGTGTGGGGCCCAAAATTGCTCACAGTATTCTAAATGGGGCCTAACTAATGCTTTATAAAGCTTCAGAAGTACATCCCTGCTTTTATATTCCAAGCCTCTTGAGATGAATGACAACATTGCATTTGCTTTCTTAATTACGGACTCAACCTGCAAGTTTACCTTTAGAGAATCCTGGACTAGGACCCCCAAGTCCATTTGCACTTCAGCATTATGAATTTTGTCACCGTTTAGAAAATAGTCCATGCCTCTATTCTTTTTTCCAAAGTGCAAGACCTCGCACTTGCCCATGTTGAATTTCATCAGCCATTTCTTGGACCACTCTCCTAAACTGTCTAAATCTTTCTGCAGCCTCCCCACCTCCTCCATACTACCTGCCCCTCCACCTATCTTTGTATCATCGGCAAACTTAGCCAGAATGCCCCTAGTCCCGTCATCTAGATCGTTAATATATAAAGAGAACAGCTGTGGCCCCAACACTGAACCCTGCGGGACACCACTCGTCACCAGTTGCCATTCCGAAAAAGAACCTTTTATCCCAACTCTCTGCCTTCTGCCTGACAGCCAATCGTCAATCCATGTTAGTACCTTGCCTCGAATACCATGGGCCCTTATTTTACTCAGCAGTCTCCCGTGAGGCACCTTATCAAAAGCCTTTTGGAAGTCAAGGTAGATAACATCCATTGGCTCTCCTTGGTCTAACCTATTTGTTATCTCTTCAAAGAACTCTAACAGGTTTGTCAGGCATGACCTCCCCTTACTAAATCCATGCTGACTTGTCCTAATCTGACCCTGCACTTCCAAGAATTTAGAAATCTCATCCTTAACAATGGATTCTAGAATCTTGCCAACAACCGAGGTTAGGCTAATTGGCCTATAATTTTCCATCTTTTTCCTTGTTCCCTTCTTGAACAGGGGGGTTACAACAGCGATTTTCCAATCCTCTGGGACTTTCCCGGACTCCAGTGACTTTTGAAAGATCATAACTAACGCCTCCACTATTTCTTCAGCTATCTCCTTTAGAACTCTAGGATGTAGTCCATCTGGGCCCGGAGATTTATCAATTTTTAGACCTCTTAGTTTCTCTAGCACTTTCTCCTTTGTGATGGCTACCATATTCAACTCTGCCCCCTGACTCTCTGGAATTGGTGGGATATTACTCATGTCTTCTACTGTGAAGACTGACGCAAAGTACTTATTTAGTTCCTCAGCTATTTCCTTGTCTCCCATCACAAAATTACCAGCGTCATTTTGGAGCGGCCCAATGTCAACTTTTGCCTCCCGTTTGTTTTTAATGTATTTAAAGAAACTTTTACTATCATTCCTAATGTTACTGGCTAGCCTACCTTCATATTTGATCCTCTCTTTCCTTATTTCTCTCTGTTATCCTCTGTTTGTTTTTGTAGCCTTCCCAATCTTCTGACTTCCCACTACTCTTTGCCACATTATAGGCTTTCTCTTTTGCTTTGATGCATTCCCTAACTTCCTTTGTCAGCCCTGGCTGCCTAATCCCCCCTCTGATAACCTTTCTTTTCTTTGGGATGAACCTCTGCACTGTGTCCTCAATTACTCCCAGAAACTCCTGCCATTGCTGTTCTACTGTCTTTCCCACTAGGCTCTGCTCCCAGTCGATTTTCGTCAGTTCCTCCCTCATGCCCCTGTAGTTACCTTTATTTGAGTAACATGCAGCACACTGGCCAATGAGGTCTTTAAATTGATTGTTCATGTTTGGCCAGTAGGGCACTTATCTTTCCTTTGTCAGAGTGGATTCAATTCCTTATTGGCTTGCATGGTTGCATTTCAGCGTCTTTTCTCTTGTCTCCTTAGGGACGATGACACTCTTTTCCTTGCACAAGATGTCATCTTGGACTATCAATTCATCTCAGTATCCCTAATATACTCTTGTGACCACAAGCGTTTCCTTGATAATCTCAGGGCATTTTTTCATCACTCCTTCTTGTAGCATTTGGAGATTTGCATCGCTTTGGGTAGTTCACTTTAAAAAAAATCTTTCCAGTTAAAGGGCAATTTAGCGTGGCCAATCCAGTTAACCCTGCCCATCTTTGGGTTGTGGGGGTGAGATCCATGCAGACACGAGGAGAATGTGTAAACTCCACACGGATTTGGGTAGTTCACTTGATTTGAACAAGGCACCTGACTGTCAGATTCAATGTCTCTGCTGGGTGAATCATCCCAGAGCACGTTGAGTTGCTGTTTCATGTTGAATCTGGAAGATTTCATATTCTGTTGCAGCCTCCTCAACCTTTTCATGGTGAGTGCTGCTTTTGACAGCAATTCTGAGTTGTACAGCTGTTTCCTTTCTTGTACAACATGTACAGATGATATTTTTGTAAACAACGTAACATTCTTTGCAGGCGCTTTGGAGCAGATAATAGAAGTCTTTGAAAAATGCTTTGAAGGGGCCTGTGGTTGGACCCCACATTGACCTTGTCTCTCCCAAGCAGGCATTGATAAAAATGCTTACAAGTAAAAACAATAGTCAGGCACTCTTCCTCAATCTGAGTGTACTATTGTTCTGTTTGCTTTCGTGCCCAGGATGCAAATAAAACTAGTTGTCCTTCCTGCATCAGAGTTTCTCCCAGACATGTCTCGCTGTCATCACGCTGCAAGGTGACTTCATTATTGACATCATAGCACTTCAGCATTGGCATTGTTGTTTGATTTTAGTGAATGCAATTTCTTGTTCAGCTCCCCAATATTGCAGCACATCTATGGAAGTGAGCTTGGGTAATGGTTCACACTCAGCTAATAAATTAGGCACAAATTTAGTTAAATCTTCACAAATCCAACAGATCGTTCCACTGCTTCCATGTCTGTTGATCACTGCATAACTCTCACTTTGTCAGGATCCAGGTGAAGACCATTTGCCACTAATGCATGACCAATACACTTGATTTCAGGCATCTGCGGTTGCAATCTTTTCTTGTTCAGCTTCAGATTCTTCTGGCGAGCTCTCGCCAGCAGTCATATTAAATTGTGATTATGGTCAGCTATGGCTTCTTCAATATGTTTCCACATCCATAGACTAATAGACCATTCACTATGGTTTGCATTCTGAGAAAATCGCTGACTACATCATGTTGTCTGTGTTGATAATCTTTTGGAGCTGTGGAAATGCCAAATGATACACGCAGCCATCTGTATCTCCTGAACAGCACCCAGAATGTAGTTAAAAAGCTACTGCTTTGATCCAGCTTAATTTACCAGTAATCATACTTCACATCTAGGGTAGTGAATATCTTGCTTTGCAAGTTGTGGTAAAATTCCTTTGATGGTTGGTATGGGTAGAGATCTCTTCAGCACTTTATTTAGATCCTTTGGGTCTAAGCATACTCGTATCTTTCCAGATTGTTTCACTGCCACCATGCTGCTAATCTAGTCTGTGGCAGGTGCCACTCTTTAGATTATTCCCCTCTTTTCCATCTCTTCTATCTTTGATTTGTGCCCCCCACAACGCAAATCATTCTCCCACCCCACGGATTGTCTGGGTCCACCCTTCCCAAGTACGGGGTGACCAACCCCCCCCCCCCCCCCACCCCAACACAACACCAAGACCCCTAAATAAGGGGACCCCCTCAGAGACCACCTAAATAGAGGCCCCCTCTCAGAGACCCATAAATAGGGGGACACCCCCAAGATACCCACTAAATAGGGGGGCCCCTCAAGAGACCCCATAAATAGGGGGAGCCCCACAGACACCCCCCCCCCCTGAAATGAGACCCCTGTCAGGAAGCTCCCCCAGAAAAGAAACACCTGTCAAGAATCCCCCAGAAAAGAGAAATCTGGCCAGAAGCCCCCCAGAAGCGAGATCTCTGTCTGGAAGCTAGAGAACAGTCCAGACAGAGGCAGTGAAAATAATTACTATTGTAACACTCACCTGGAAACACAACTGCTGGCTTAGACAGAGGAGACACCATGTGTCAATTCCTGGAAAGTGAAAGCCGTGACCTGTGTTTAAACCCCTCAGATCCTTGAGCTGCCAGCCATTCATGCATTTCCCTTAGTGAGCTGTGATTAACAGCTTCCATGCCGACACAACTGTTAGCCTTCCTTCATTCATCTTTTTCGTGGTTCAGTAACTCTAAAGTCAGCACGGTAGCATTGTGGATAGCACAATTGCTTCACAGCTCCAGGGTCCCAGGTTCAATTCTGGCTTGGGTCACTGTCTGTGCGGAGTCTGCACATCCTCGCCATGTGTGCGTGGGTTTCCTCCGAGTGCTCCGGTTTCCTCCCAAAGTCCAAAGATGTGCAGGTTAGGTGGATTGGCCATGATAAATAGTCCTTAGTGTTCAAAATTGCCCTTAGTGTTGGGTTGGATTACTGGGTTATGGGGATCGGGTGGAGGTGTTGGCCTTGGGTAGGGTGCTCTTTCCAAGAGCCGGTGCAGTCTCGATGGGCCGAATGGCCTCCTTCTGGACTGTAAATTCTATGTTAAAGTGCTCTGACCACAATGTTTACAAACATCAACCACTTCAAAGACAGTTAAGTGCATTCCAATGCTCGAGTGATTTTGAAGTGCTCAGCTGGAAAATAACAGCACTTAGCTCTCTTTGAAGTGGTTGATGTCTAATTGTATGATGTCCTCCACAGTATTTGCATCCCGTCTTTGCCTCCGATTGCTCTGCTCTTTCACTCTGGACTGCCCCTCAGCAAAATGTCTCTCCTATTCTACTTGGCCATACATATAATCTAGCTGACATTTCGCAACTTGCGCATTTTGACACACGTCTATTGCTATCTTTAACATCAGCTTCTCATCTTTCAGTATTCTTGCTCTCACCAAACAGTCTTGCACACCTAAGACTAACCTATCATTAGTCAAATCATCTTTTCGCTGTCCGAATTCACATGATTCTGCAAGCACTGTTACTGCAGTCATATGCTGCTCAATGGTTTCTTGTGCACCTTGTGCTCTCATGTTGAATAGAGAGCATTCAAATGTAATATTCGCTCAGAGTTCAAAACATTTGTTCAAGGCTTTAAATATCTCTGTCGTCTTTTTTCTTCGTCAGTTAAATTTTGGGCGGTATATACTTTATAGCAGTCCCTCTCCAGTTCTGTTAGGAATGTGGCTACACCTATCGGTTCAGGCTTATTAATCAAGTTTGTTGCGATCTCACAGTTTTGCTATTGTAAGTGGACAAACTGCCAATTCTGCATTATATCAAAATTTACCACAGTCATTTTACTCACTCTGCAATTTACTTGCAACGTCCGTATGTCTTTCCTTTGTCTTTATTTCAGGTGCTTTTTTGCAGATTTGAACATTTTATTTTGTTTGGGTTCTTGGTGTCTTCTCTGCAGCATTTTCAGGATTCAAAAATCTGTTTTATGTCCACTTCCTGTCACCATGTTTCAATTCTGATGACTGCAGTGCTTCCTCCCTGTGCCCTCTCAGTGAGAGGCTTCATTGAAGTGCTTGTTTCATGGCAGCCCCGAGACATCCCCTCCTGGCAGCGGTCACATGGTTGCGGACAACCAGGTAAAGCATTTAATAACGATTGTATTTCAAAACCAGAACAATATTGAATGTAAATAATAGTATTGTTTGTCATCCATGGCTCAATAGGTAGCACTTGTACCTCTGAGTCAAAGTGCTGTGGACTCAAATCTCAATCTATAGACTTGAACACAAACCTCAGGCTGAGACCGGTACCGGCACAGTACTGAAATAGTATCGCACTGGATGAGACATTAAACCATGACCTTGCCTGTCTTTTGTAAGGGCCATGAAGAATCCAGCACGAGTTTTAAGGATACAAAGTAATAACATTTATTTACTTTAACATATATACATAACAGTAGCAGTAACTTCCCTTGCTACATACTCCTTCCTGCTGGTTCCTGAACTGGTCAGCTTTATTTATACTAGGAGTTTACTAGTGGTTTCTCCGCCCCCCTCATTGGGGAAGCTCATACTCCCACAGGATTGTGGGATAGTCATTAGTCCCCAGCCAATGGTAAGTAGGCAGGTTATAACATCCCGCCCCCCCAAAGTCCAAGGAATCCACCGAAGACCCTGGCGAAGGAGGGCGTCAGACTCATTTGGCCGCAGGCTGGACACCATTTGCACGCGGCGCTGGATCAGGTGGCGTGTAACGAGACGGAGACTGGCGCTTCCGTGATGAACGGCGCGGTTGTACATCCACGGCCCGTGGACCCGAGGATTCCCCCTCTGATGGATCCTATGTCTCCATCTCGGAGTCAGAGTCTGCTGCCTCCGTCATGTCAGCGTCTCTATCTCCATTCGGCCCCGTAACAACCTGCGCAGGCTTCGAGTGAGGCACCAGTGGAAGATTGTGAGGACTACCTTCCCTTGTTTCTGGTCTCTGCAGCTGTTGAAATGAGCTCCGGGGGCGGGGAATCTTTTGAGGGGATGATCTTCTGGACCGAACGTGGTCTACATGTTTTCGCTGGAGACGACCCTGGGCTTGCACTTGGTAAGATATAGGGCCCGTTTGGCGAAAGATTACACCAGGAACCCATTGGGCACCACCAGCAAAATTCCGATCGATCACTGGGTCACCGGGCTCAAACTGCCGAATCGGCCGATGCCGAGAAAATCCCTGTCCCTGCCGTTCTTGTGTGTGGCGTACTTTTGCGCCAATGTCCGGGAAAACCACACTAAGGCGGGAGCGAAGTCTCCAGCCCATTAGGAGTTCTGCGGGAGCTACCCCAGTCACTGCATGGGGGGTGGTCCTGTACGTAAACAAAAAGTGAGCCAGTCTCGTGTCCATTGATCCGGAAGACTGCTTCTTTAGGTCTCTTTTGAATGTCTGCACTGCGCGCTCTGCCAGCCCATTTGAAGCCAGGTGGTAAGGGGCAGTGCGAATATGGCGGATGCCGTTCATCTTCGTGAACCTCGCAAACTCCTCACTCGTGAATGGAGTGCCGTTATCCGTGACCAGCACCTCAGGGAGGCCATGCGTACTAAACGATAAACGCATCTTTTCACTTGTTGCGCAGGACGTTGTCCCCTGCATCTTATGCACCTCTAGCCATTTGGACTGGGCGTCAATTAGTAGAAGGAACATGGATCCTTGAAAAGGGCTTGCGAAATCCGCATGCAAGCGTGCCCAAGGCCGCCCTGGCCATTCCCAGTGATGTAGGGGCGCGGCCGGCGGAAGCTTCTGATGCTCCTGGCAAATGGAGCAGTTTTGGGCCACCTTCTCAATGTCGGTGTCGAGGCCTGGCCACCAGACATAACTCCGGGCCAACATTTTCATTTTGGTCACGCCTGGATGCCCATTGTGCAAGTCTGATAGTATCAGCTCCTGGCCTTTTTCCGGGACAATCACACGCGTCCCCAACAAGAGGATGCCGTCTTCCACGCTGAATTCTGACAGCTTGGAGGAAAATGCCCGCAACTCGCCTGGGAGCTGTCTATGCTGCCCACCATACAGGACTATGTGCCGAACCTTTGACAGGACTGGCTCCGTCTGGGTCCACTCACGGATCTGTGATGCCGTGACAGGCAAGGTGTCCATAAAATTTAGGGTTGCAACCACCTCACCGGTCGTGGGGGTCGACATGGGGCCGGTCGATAAAGGCAATCGGCTCAGTGTGTCGGCATTTGCTATCTGCGTACCTGGTTTGTGCTCCAGAGAATACTCGTATGCAGCAAGCAACAAAGCCCAGCGCTGGATCCGTGCAGAAGCAATGGGCGGTATTGCCTTATCCTCTCTGAAAGGTCCCAGCAGGGGCTTATGATCAGTCACGATCGTGAAATGGCGGCCATACACGTACTGGTGGAAGCGTTTCACCGCAAAAACCACTGCCAGGCCCTCCTTCTCGATCTGCGCGTACTTTTTCTCCGCTGCAGTCAATGTGCGGGAGGCGAAAGCTGTCGGTCGTTCGGCCCCGTTCTCCATCTTGTGGGTCAGGACGGCCCCAATACCATACGGGGATGCATCACATGTGACGAGCAAAGGGTTTCCAGGATCATAGTGGGTTAGTAACCCAGACGACGACAATTGTTGCTTTACCCGCCGGAAAGCGGTTTCTTGCGGCTGACCCCAAACCCAGGTGTGATTTTTCTTTAGCAGAAGGTGCAAAGGGGCCAGCGTAGTTGCCAGATTGGGGAGGAACTTCCCGTAATAGTTTACGAGACCGAGAAAAGAACGAAGATGTGAAGTGTCAGTCGGGGCAGGGGCATGTTGAATTGCACGCACCTTCTCTGCGACGGGGTGCAGACCTTCGCGGTCCACCCGATAACCTAGGTAGACTACTTCCTTTGCCTGAAATACGCACTTTTGCGACGTAAACGGACTCCAGCCTCCGAAAGGCGTCTAAGGACAGCCTCCAGATTTTCCAAATGTTCCTGCTCCGACGTCCCTGTAATCAAAACGTCATCTAGGTAGACAGCCACACGTGGTAAACCTCTCAAAATGCCCTCCATAACACGTTGAAAAATTGCGCAGGCAGAGGATACTCCAAAGGGCAACCATGTATATTCATACAGGCCCCGGTGTGTATTAATCGTTACATATGGTCGGGAGGCAGGGTCCAGCTCCAACTGCAGGTTGGCGTGACTCATATCTAATTTTGTGAACGAGAGTCCACCTGCAAGTTTCGCGTAGAGATCCTCTATGCGAGGCATTGGCTATCGGTCGAGTCGGGAAACCGTATTCACTGTAAGTTTATAGTCGCCACACAAGCGAACTGTGGCATCTGGCTTCATTACAGGTACAATTGGTGCTGCCCAGTCAGCAAAACGGACGGGCCTGATAATACCCAAACTCTCCAAACGAGTGAGCTCCCCTTCTACCTTCTCGAGCAAGGCGTAAGGCACTGGGCGTGCCCGGAAATAGCGTGGAATACATCTGGGTATCGTCCTAGCACCTCAGTCAACCCTCCAGAAACTGTTTGGAGGATGTGCTGCCATTGCAACCGCAAATGGCGCAACCAGTCCCGACCCAACAGGCTGGGCCCATGGCCGCGCACCACGATAAGTGGGAAACGCCCCTCCTGGCGTCCATAGACAACAGGGGTCATTGTAGTTCCTGCAATGTCCAGTGGTTCCCCCGTGTAGGTGGCCAACCTGGCCTGTGAGTTGGTTAATGTAAGGGTCTGTATACCCTGCTTCATGCGATCGAATGTCCTCTGGGCGATCACGGAGACCGCTGCGCCAGTATCCAACTCCATCTCAAGCGGGTGGCCATTGACCCGTACTGTCACCTTAATGGGGGCCACACGGGGAGCTGCCACACAATGCAGCTGCAGGCAGTCGTCCTCCGTCTCCACGTCCTCAGGAGTAGTCGCTGCAGGTTCATCCACATGGAAGGTACGGCCTCTGGGCTGGTCCCAGTTACGGCCCCTGGGCTGGTCCCAGTTTCGGTCGGAACGACGGCGCCTCTGGCGCCCCCAGGACCACCGTCCGTGACTGGGTCGGCGCCTACAAGCCTGACACGGACATGGCTCCTCATCCATTGGCTCTGGAGAAGGCTCCCTTCGGGGAGGAATGTCCGACGGCCACTGGCGTCGGTCCGGACATTGCCTCGCCCAAGGTACCGCAGGAGTGCGGGGGGACGTTTTCGGACGGAAGGGGTTGCGCCCCAAGGCATGCACTTCCATTCCCTGTCGCTCCTGTACTCTTCGCTCTGCGCTCTCTCGGGACAATACTATTTGAATGGCCTGTTGAAAAGTCAATGTTGGCTCCGCTAACAACTTTCTCTGGGTGGCCGCATTGTTAATACCGCAAACCAAACGGTTGCGTAACATTTCTGACAAGGTCTCACCATAGTCACAGTACTCCGCAATCCTGACTAGCCTGGATAGAAAATTGGCAAGGGATTCTCCAGGGGTCCTCTCAGCAGTATTAAACCGGTAACGCTGGACTATCGTGGACGGGGTTGGGTTAAAATGTTGCCCCACTATATTCACAAGTTCATCAAACGTTTTGGTGTCCGGCGCAGCTGGGTACGTAAGGCTCCTAATCACCCCAAACGTACGCGGGCCGCAGGCGGTGAGCAATATGACCACCTGCCGCTCGTTTTCGGTGATATTGTTTGCCCGGAAATAGTAACGCATCCATTGTGTGTACTGGTTCTAGCTTTCCAGCGCAGCATCAAAAACATCCAAACGTCCATACAGAGGTATGGTATAATAGAAAACAACTTCCAACCTGTATCCAACAAAAATCCAGGGAGGTGGCTTCAGCAGTGTAGACAGCTATTCACTTTAACCTTCGTCGCCAGTTTTGTAAGGGCCACGAAGAATCCAGCACGAGTTTTAAGGATACAAAGTAATAACATTTATTTACTATAACATATATACATAACAGTAGCAGTAACTTCCCTTGCTACATACTACTTCCTGCTGGTTCCTGAACTGGCCAGCTTTATTTATACTAGGAGTTTCTAGTGGTTTCTCCGCCCCCCTCATTGGGGAAGCTCATACTCCCACAGGATTGTGGGATAGTCATTAGTCCCCAGCCAATGGTAAGTAGGCAGGTTATAACACTGTCCTCTCAGGTGGATGTATAAGATTTCCTGGAACAGTTTCAAAGTAGAGCAGAGTCACAAATAACAGGTTATCTGATCACATTGCTGTTTGTGGAAGTTTGTAGCATTCCCCACAATGCAGCAGTGAAGACACTTCAAAAGTACTTCATTCGCTGTTAAACATTTTTGGACATTGTGAAAGGTGCTATATAAATGCAAGTCTTTGTTTCCCAGGAAAAGACTTATGGTTCTTTGGCTAAATTTGCAGACATCACAACAATAGGTGGGACAGTAAGTTGCAATGAGGAAATAAGAAACTTACAAATGGATATAGATAGGTTAGGAGAGTGGGCCAAAATGTGGCAGATGGAGTTTAACATGGATAAGTGAGAGGTCATGCATTTTGGTTGGAAAAATGGGAAGGCAGCTTATTATCAAAATGGGGAGAGACCTCGGGTGCTCCGTTGTAGACGGATCCTCATAGGGGGTTCTTCTTCATGAGTCACAGAAAACTAGCTTGCAGATACAGCAGATAAAGAATGCAAATGGAAAGTTGACATTTATTGCTAAAGGAATTGAGTATAAAGGTAAGGTGTTGTTGCCACTATACAAGGCATTGGTGAGGCTACACCTGGAGTATTGCGCACAGTTTTGGCCCCTCATTTGGGGAAAGGTGTAGTGGCATTGGAAACATTTCAGAGGAGGTTCACTAGGTTAATTCCAGAGATGTCGTATGAAGAGAGATTCAACAGTTTAGCCCTATTGTCATGAGAATGTCACTTTAAGAAATGTTTGGCTGCTCATGTTACTGCAGTGATGTCAGAGTGTGGGTGGAGCTGAGCTCTGGCTCTGTTTTTTAGTTTCACTTTGAGAAAAGCTTGGGTGCGTCTGTGTTTTTTTTGTTTTTGTTTTTCAGTGTGTTGGAGCTGAAGCCAGACAAAGCAGGTGTACTGCTGTTCTCTCTGCCATGAAAAGACTATCTCTTGATCATTTGGCGAATTCAGAATTATAAATGTTCTCAGTAGTGAATGTAAACCCGATGTGCTTCTGTTAAAAGGTGTTTCTTTTTGTCTTCTGGATGTTGTTTGGGAAGTTATTAAGGATTACTTTGTGTTGTATTCTTTGGGGGTTGTATTTGAATTGATGGTTCCTAAGATGTTCACTGTATGTTTTAAAAAGGTTAACTTGAGTTCATAGAATAACCATTGTTTTGCTTTAAAAAATGCTTTTCCATTTCTGCTGTACCACACCTGTAGAGTGGGCTGTGTGCTCCCCATACCACAATCTATTAAAAGTTGCGGGTCAGGTGAACTCCATGATACACTTTGGGGTTCTCTAAACCCTGGCCCATAACACTATACTCTCTGGAGTTTAGAAGAATGAGGGGAGATCAAATTGAGGTATACAAGATGATAAAAGGCATGGATAAAGTAGACGTGGAGCGGATACGTCCTCTTGTGGGGCATTCTAGAATGAGAGATCGTAGTCTTAGGATAAAAGGAAGCAAATTTAAAACAGAATTGGGGAGAAACTACTTCTCCCAAAGTGGTGTGAATCTATGCAATTCGCTTCCCCAGAATGCGGTGGATGCTGGGACAGTGAGTAAATTTAAAGAGGAGTTAGACAGATTTTTAATTGGTAATGGGTTTAAGGGAAGGGTTATGGAGAATGGGAAGGATGGTGAAGTTAAGGCCAGGATGAGATCAGCCATGACCAAATGGCGAACAGACACGATGGTCCAAATGGCCTAATTCTGCTCTATACCTTATGAACATATGGTGTTGCTTTTGTTAATAATAAGGAGCAATTGTTATGGTGGGCATGTCCCTAATTTTGTCACATTCTGCAGCACCAGCCAAGAATGAGACTACTGTCATGTATCTACCTTATCTAAATATAATTACTTTCAACTTCCCAGCAATTAATCTCTATCTTTGGGTAAGTCTCTGCCCATGGCACCCTTAACATGAAGCTGCCCACCTAAATAGATGTATGGAGAGTGACTGGAATCTGGACCATCAATTAACAGACATCTTAAGAGCAGATTGCTGATCAGTTGTTGGAGTGCTAGGTGGGAGTTTTATTTCCCATTTCATTTTACTCCATTCATTCATTGGTTTTGTTAGCTGTTTCACCATTTTTCCTCTTCTGATGCCTTCCCACATTACTCTTATTTGCTGTTGACATCTAAATTTCATATTGAAGGTGATAAGGTTCATTGTTTCTTCAGGGGCTCTGAGCTCAATACATTATTTAGATGAGGAAAGAGTCAACAATTGCAGGGACAACATCAATGCCTTGAATTTATATAATGCTCTTAATATAGTAAAATTTCCCAAGACGTGATAACTGAGTAATTTTAGTCACACCTGTCCTTAGAAGTACAGTTGCCTTCCTCAGCTGCAATCTCGAATAGGGGGATCTGAGTGATTGGCAAACTCCTCCTCCCTCCACTCCTGGCGACATCTACCTGTGCTTTTACTGAAAGGTAAAAATTAGCCCCAAAGTGTAATGATATCATGATTGCGTTGTAATTCACCGACTGACCACTAGGAGTTTCATTAGTATATAAGTGAATGTTAGAGTCAGGTTACTAAGGAACTGGAAGAAAGGTTGCTTGTGCATTTTCATACTGTTATTCATCTGTTGTTTTGTATATATTTGACCCACAATTAATGTTAATAAATCGTTTATAGCTTTAGCTAGTAGTGTTCTTGTAATATAAATCAAGCCATCCAACAAGAACGTTACATGGTATCAGGGCTGCATGTTATTAAACATTGAGAAAAAAACTATTATATCATCGGCGAACCCTGCCATGAGGTCCACAGAGATTTGAAGATTTAGCAGACTGCACAAATGAACTTCATGGAGTAATTGAAGCCACTTCAATCAGCAGCACTGATTTCAAAAATCTAAAAATTCAGCCTCTTAGAAGAAATCACAAAATATCTCTGGGAGATTATAATGGTTCAAGTATTACATGTTATGGTGCTTGTGACCTGAGTGTGATAGTGAACAATACAGTTTATTCCATCCCATTCTATATTGTATCCGAGGGCTTGGATTCATTATTAAGTGATCAGTCCTGTGAAGAATTAGGTCCAGTGCAGTTGATATATAGCATCCACAAAGGATTGGATCAACACTTGAACAATTCTGAGAACATTATCAGTAAATTCAGCAATGTGTTCACAGGTTTTGCTGCACTACCATTCACCTACAACATACAACTCAACGAGGATGCAAAACTTGTGATACATGCACCAAGGAGAGTACCAGCACCTCTCGCACATCACCTCAAAAATGAGCTAGGCAGAATGACAAAATTAAAAGTAATCAGAAAGGTAGAAGAACCTACTGATTAGGTACATTCCAGGTATGTGTAAAGAAAAAGAATGGTGATACTCACATATGTATAGATCCCAAAGATCTTAACGAGAGTATCAAAAGAGAACAATACCAAATACCAAAGGGTGAGGAAATCACATCTGAGATGGCTGGTACACAATTCTTTATGAAACCTGACGCATCTCATGGTTTCTGGCAGCTAAAGCTAGAGGAACAAAGTACAGCACTTTTAGTATGCCATTTGATGTTATTGTTTTCAAAGAATGCCATTTGGCATAATTTCAGCATCACAAATTTTTCACCATTCCATGGAGCTCATAATCAAAGGCATCGAAAGTTTACGTATGTACATGGATGATACCATCATTTGGGGCTCAACCATAGAAGAGGACAATACGAGGTTGCTTAAAGTTCCAATGAGCATCAGGAGAAATGGGCTAAAGCAAAAGTGCCAATTTGGAGTAACTGAGGTCACATTCCTAGGTGACAAGATCTCATCAAATAACATTGAACCTGACAAGGACAAAATCCAAATAATTCTCAACATGCCAAAACAACACAACAAGAAAGCCATCTTAAGAATGATGGGTATGATCAATTTTATAGGGAAATTCATTCCAAACCTGTCGGCAAAAACAACACATCTATGTGATCTCCTGCACAAGACAACGGATTTCACTTTGACTGATCAACATGAGCAAGAGTGGAAGAAGCTCAAGTCTTCAATAACAACCACGTTCTCACAACTTTTGACACATCTAAGCAGATTAAAGTGTCAACAGACGTGTTGAAAGATGGTTCTTCTGCAACTCGAGCATGACGATTGGAAACCAGTCGCATATGAATCATGATCCATGATGACAACAGAGCAGAGATATGCTCAAATCGGAAAAAAATGCCTAGGTTTAGTTGTAGGCTTGAAGAAATTCTATGGCTACGTGTATGGGCTTCCAACCTTCACAGTTGAGACAGATCATCGTCCTTTGGTTAACATCATCAAGAATCTTAACCAAAAGTCTCCGCGCATTCAGAGGTTGATGATGAAGTTACAATGTTACAAGTTCAATCTCATCTACACGCCAGGCAAATACTTGTACTTAGCAGTTGCATTATTGAGAGCACCGATGCAAAATATTAGTAATGCAATTGCTGAAGATGTAGATCTGCATGTCAATCTTATTTCCACACTACTACCCGTATCAGATACAAAACTACATGTGATCCAAGAAGAGGCCAGGAAGGATCAAGCTCTTCAAGAGGTGATGAGGACTATTAACTCACACTGGCCCAGATGTCAATGTATGGAGTTCTACAATATAAGATCTGAACTCAGTATCATTAATGGAGTGGTACTTCATCTGAACACTATGGTTATACCCTAATCTCTTCGCAAGGATGTATTTAAGAGGATACATGAAGGACATCTTGGGATTGAGAAGTGTAAACGCAGAGTTTGTGACTCTGTTTACTGGCCAGGTATAAACCAGGATATTGACAGATTGGTGAGTTGTTGTGACTCATGCCAGATGAATCATTGTAAGCAAACAAGAGAACGTGTGCAAATATCTGATTTACCTACGGCACCATGGCAGAAAGTAGCTCTGCATCTCTTTTACCTACAAGGGAAAGATTATTTAATTATCAGACAATTTTTCAAAGTATCCCAAAATGGCTTTACTGTCAAGCATAATAGCAAGCAGTATAATACAGTAAAATTTTGCTAGATACGGAATTCCTCAAGCTGCAGTGAGTGACAACGGTACTTGTTTTGGCTGTAAAGTATGGCAACACTTCGCAGTCACGTCTGATTTTAATCACGTCACGTCATGTCCGTTGTACCCACAAGCCAATGGCAAAGCAGAAAAAGGTGTACATATTTTCAAGCACTTGTTGAAAAAGGCAACGGACAGCCAATCTGATCCATATCTCGCACTAAATGAGTCACAGAACCTCATCATTGTCACATGGTAGATCGTCAGCAGAGTTACTCATGAATAAAAGGTTGCATACCACACTTGCATATTTGGAAAAGAAGGAGGCGAATGCAGTGGTACTGCAGGAAATGAAAAATGTTAAACAGAAACAAAAACAGTTCTATGACAGAGTGTCTAGAACCTTAGCACCTCTGAGTAGTGATGACATCGTGAGAATAGAAACTTCATGCAAGTGGTCGAGAAAAGCCATTGTACTTGAAGAAGTAGCACCTCATTCCTGCAATGTACAGACAGAGGAAGGGTTGGTTTTAAGAAGAAATCATCGTGCACTCTTCAAATCCAGAGAAGACTTTCACAACAACGTGATGGATGACAAATCTACTTCAGAATCAATGTCAGCTGCAGTGTCAGATAGTTCAGCAGTTCCTGAGCATGAGAATGTCATGGAGAACATTGAATCTACAAGTTCTGAGCAGCAAAGTCAAACTTTGAGAAGATCAACCAGAGTAATTGATCGACTCAATTTGTAGATTTGGACTATTTGTACATACTATGCTTGATGTTCTTGTCTATAAGTATATATATATATTTGTTAAACCAGTTTAAAAATGTTTAAGGAAAAAAATTAATACTGTTAGACTCAAAGGTTAATGATATCACATGTAAATATACTGGTGATAATATATTCATATATTCCTTCAAAGGAAAGGGGACATAGTGATAGCATTGTTGTGGTGTAATTCACCGACTGACAACTAGATCTCTCATTAGCATATAAGTGAATGTTAGAGTCAGGTGACCTCAGACTGACGAGGGAGCTGAGAGAGAGGTTGCTTGTGTATTTTCATCTCTTGTTTTGTATATATTTGACCCGCTGTTAATGTTAATAAATCGTTTATAGCATTAGCTAGTAGTGTTCTTTTAGTATAAATCAGGCCATCCGACATGAACATTACACACACACACACACACACACACACACACACACACACACTCTGCCACCCTCTGGCTGGTAGGATTTTTCAGTCCTGCCAAAGTCAGTTTTGAGCGGCTCTCCTCATTTTCCAGTACCAGTCCCGCTGCGACAGGGCCATAAAATTCCACCCCGTGAATAATTAGTCCATATTTTTGCCAAACACGATTAACCCTTGAATAGCTAACTACAGCCCTCTAAGAAGGAAAAAATTTAGTCAAATCTTGTAAACCCCAAACCAAACGCCAACCCAAAGGACAAACTCTCTGGGCAAGCTTTTCATGTGCCAGGCACACGTTTGAATTAGGGGCTGAGACTTTTGTTGCCTCAGCACTGACTCCCCATTGCACAGCTTATTCGACATGATCTGTGCCACAGACCACTTCAAACCCATTTTTGATATTCCTGCAAAATCCATGTAACAGTTACTGATCCCAATAGCCTGAGAGTATTGTGATAATTCACTGTCAGCAAAAGATGGTCCAGCTTCGATTGTGCTTGTCAGTTCAGCTCCGTCACCATCCTAGGTTAACTTGAACATTTTGAAAAAACTTTTGGAAGTTTGTTCCATAAAGGACCTAAGAAACCTTTTTTTGGGGTAGGGGGTGCGGTGTTGATTGGGGGAGAGTGAGGGTAATGGAGCAACGTACAACAATCCCAGTTCTCTCATTAGAAAAAAAAAAACATTTTCACGTGGTGGAGGCTCTGTATAAAAGCTTCATTTGCCTGTGAACATATCATTAAGTGTTTCATGTATCTAATTTGCTATGTTTGTTACCAAAGTTTGCTGAGTTCTATGATTTTAAAATAAAGCTGTCGCAACTGAATTGTAAGTGTCCTACCACTACTGATACTCTAGAGGGTGCCAATAGGCAATGCATTGCTGATATTTTGCAATGCAAACTGCTTAGAATTTGACTTGGGTCTTCCCTTTTGTTTAATTTTAGTCACTGTTTCAACACTTCAGGTCTATAAAATGTTACGTTCTGCTATAAAATAGACTGATTCGATGGCAGTATCCAATGAGTGTCTGATAGGAACAGAAAGGTTAGGTCTTAAGGGTTGTCAGATACAACACTACATTTTGTTTAAAAAACCTGAGTTAGGAAGAGAACAAATGGCCAGGGCGACTGCTTCAGCTCATTATCCAGTCACTCTGCTGGCTGCGCATGTACGGATATCGTTCAGATAAATAATCAGATTTGACTGTGATGATCACATGTTTGAACAAGGGTGAGGTGCGGGAAAGTGTCAAGTGCCTGTGAAAATTGAAGTTGATGCCTTCTGTAGAAAAAGAAACTCACCAGAATCTACTTTATGAGCATTGGGCTTGCGGTATCAATGGGCCTTGCAGAAAGAGATTGCTGAAATATTACTGGAAATGTTGGCTCTTGCCATTTCTGGTCACACTAGATTACACAAACTCATTGTTGATATATAATTTTCGAAAGGATTCAACTTGTGAACCTCAATAGACATATTGATACAACAGGGTGCAGGTGCCTTTATGGAGTAGATGGAGCATTCTGCATTAATTATGATTGGCATTTTTACAAATTACTTATGTTGTTTTTGCATAACCGTGTATTCAGTTACAAAGTTCATGAATTTGTACATCTTGGATGTGCCATACATCTGCAAATAAATTATTTAGAAAAGTTCAAAATGTAATGAACACAATAGTTTAGAATTGATTGAAGGAGGACATTGAACGTCATGCGACCCTGGTAATGTTTGGGGCAGCACAGTGACGCAGTGTTTAGCACTGCTGTCTCACGATGCCGAGTGCCCGGGTTCGATCCCAGCCCCCGCGTCACTGTCCATGTGGAGTTTCCACATTCTCCC
This sequence comes from Scyliorhinus torazame, assembly GCF_047496885.1. NCBI lineage: Eukaryota > Metazoa > Chordata > Chondrichthyes > Carcharhiniformes > Scyliorhinidae > Scyliorhinus > Scyliorhinus torazame. The sequence continues at coordinate 158,365,592 of NC_092719.1, forward strand.
CCTGTCTGTGTGGGTCTCAGCCCCACAACCCAAAGCTGGGCACGGTAGGCAGATTGGCCACGGTAAATTGCCCCTTAATTGGAAAAAAAGAATTGGGTACTTTAAAGTGACTAAAAAAAACAAGATTCTGGTAATGTCAGGCCTATCAGGACAACCCTAGCAGCATTGAAGGTGTAGTTATGAATTGTAAACTTAGATTTGAATTCATTCCGATTTCTGAGAGTTAGGTCAGATATAAATAGATGGGTGAAAATTGAGATTGAAGATGAACTATGGGTCATAGTTCTTGGTGTGAGAAATTTAATGAAGAAGCAGTTGGAAAACACAAAATCCAATGTTAAGGAAGCCACTACAAGTTTTTCTTATTTTTTAACTACTACTGAGAGAGGGGGGGGAAAATGATTTACTGGAGAAAGATGAAGTGTATTTGTAAGTGCTATCTAATGGAAAATAACACTTTTGTCAATGGTGCAAGAACCATGTCGTGGATCAGGAACTTGTAAGTCAAACCAAATGACAGCAAAACTAAGGTTCATCGCTCACATTAAAACATGAGTTAATTAGAGAAAAGAAGTCTGAGATTCACAGGTTTCACCATATGACTGAGTTGTAAAGGCCATGGCTCAGTAGCCAATGTGGATTATTTCTAATGCAGCTGGAGTGAGAAAAAAGCACAGAAAATAGGAGACATTTTCACTGAGGAGCAATATATGAGTCAGCTGAAGATCAGCAGATTGTGAGAAAGGTATTATTACATGTCTGCTTCGAATTGATTTGCTTTCTTATCATTTCCATCATCAATTAGAGTTGTGCAGATATTCATAGAAAAACTATACACAATCATTTGAAAAGTGAAAATACCTTCTGAGAAAGCACTCAGCAATATTTAAGGAAAAAACAAGTGCTGTTATAGTGGGCATGCTTTAGTGCCAGCACCTTTCAAGTCTGAAAATCCTTGGACTGAATCCTCCGAGCCCTGCTGTCAACAGCATCTTCCGGGGAACTCCATCGGAGCGGAGCAGAGTCGGAAGAAAAGAGGACACACCCCTGTTTCACAGAACCAGCCACTGCAACCTGTTAAGTATTTAAAGATCCAAGGCTGGATCCTCCGATTTTGCGGCTATGTCCGGAGGAAGCGTCTGGACTTACGACAAAAAGTCGGCTCTGCCCCCGCACCGATGCTCCACCCAGTGGGGGCTAGCAGCCGCGCGCCACGTAAAGCCCCCGGCTTTACCTGCAGATATGGATGCAGACTGCCTGGGTCCGTGGCCGCACATGCACACTGTGGCGGGTGCGCCATACAACATGGCTCCGGCCAAGCGCGGGCCAGGCATGCCTGGTAATGCCCCCCTATGACCCCCCGCTCGCCACTCCCGGACCACCGCCCACCATTCCCCCCAGCCCCTGCTAAGCCCCCCCTGCCAACGGACCGGCTCCTTCCCCGACTGTGGCAGTGCTGGACCCAGTCCACAGCTGCCATGCCAGGTTCCCGAAAGTTGAGAGAATACGTGACCCACGCCGTCGGGAATTCAGCTCATCGAGGGCGGAGCATCGGGGGAGGACCTCAGGTGACGTCCTGAGGGCCATCCCAACGGCATGAGTATGCTGTTTTTGAGGGGCATAGCATCCGAAAAACGGCGCCGCTCTCAATTTTGGCGGTAAAAAACGGATTCTTCGGCCAATCGCCACACGCGATTTCAGCGTCGGCAATCGGAGAATCCCGCGCCCAGTCTTTGAACAAATGTTAGTGAGTGGGTGAATGGTTGTGGGTGGATGGGTAGGTGGGTTAGGTGGGTAGGTAGGTAGGTGAGTGGGTCGGATGCCTAGGCGGGTGAATGTGTAGTCAGGTTGGAGAGCAGTCAGGTTGAGTAGCAGGGACAGTTGGGGCTGGTTGAGGGAGGGTAGGTGGATGAGGGATAGTCAGATGGTGGGGTGGGCGGGGCGTGAGTGGGAACAGGGGGTCAGCTGTGGCATTACCCAAGTGTTAGGCCAGGTTCTAAACTGCTTAACATTTCCTGGGTAACGATCAAAGGTGAGTACCGCGGATTTGTTGCAAGCCTTTGGATCTAGCTCAAAGTTGAAGACATTCACGCAGGGTCCCATGGAGTGGGGAACTGGTCAGCGGAAGTTTAAACTTCCTGGGCAATTCCCACGGATGTCCGCTCATCATGACTTCTGTAAGGTCTTGTCATGCATCTTCCATGGCACGTTATCTTCCCTGATCTGGCGGCCAGAAGATTTGGGCCAATATTGGATGTAGCGAAATAAGATCTTGAGTTAGCATTAATGATTATTCTATTTGTTCCATTGAAGCTCGCATCTTACTTCATGTATTTTAAATATAGGCCTCTCAAAATAGAGCAATTAGATCTTCAGTTGAAAGCAAAATCATTCTTGGACGTACTTCTAGGTTTTTAGGCCAGGAGTTGAAAAGTCAGTGAGATCAACAACACTTATATCATGAGTTTAGATTTACATAACCTAAATTGATACATGTTTGTTTCAAAATGATATAACAGCAGCCAAATTCTCCACTTTATGACAGTTTAATAGGTCACATCACGTCTGCTGTCTAGCTCCATGAATGGAACCCAGTCAGTTGCACATTTGTAAAAAATACATTTCATGCTGAAAAGGCTGGTGCAGCCTACTGTAAAACTATCAGTGCACTCTCCTGGAATTTGGCAGTTTGTTTTTATCATTTGTCTTTCCTGACTGGAACTGTGGAGACATGCATTTGAAAATTCAGGATTAGACGGAGATTCACCAATCTCTCGAAGCAGGACACTTTGTTCTGAAACACAGGAAATCATTTGATGTAAAGTCTCAGATAAAATCTGTCATTAATGCATATGCATTCCCACAAATTATTGTGTTCCGAGGCAACTACACTCAAGAACAGCTATTTCCCTGTGTTTTGTGTCAGTTTCAGACTCTTGATTACACAGGACTATGAGGTAGAGATAGAAGCAATAAATTGCTCTTCCAGTGGTTCCTCGTAAATAATGGGGGAATGGTTTTGCTTTGATGTACAAGAGTAACTGTGCCTGGCCAAGGATCTTTGAACAAGCCTGTGACACGTTAATGTCCTTAAGTTTTTTATATTGGCAGTACCTCCCCTGATGCGATATCTGTGAACTTTGAATAGCATTTTCACAGGTTTTCAGAAAACGTCTCATAGCGGATGTCAAAATTGAAGGATAAAATTACCAAGATCACTAAAAAGTTATATTAATTGTTTCTGGAGCCAAACACAAATTGAACTTGGTAATGATTTGCTTATACCAGAATTTTGAATAGATTTCGAAAGAAATGCCTACTAAATGTTTTTTTTTAACTTCTTCTTGATTAAGCTAATTGAAATAATCTAATCTGCAATCGTTTGCCTGTAGAAAAAAACTTGGTTATTTGGCAGTGTAAATTAAACAAAGGAAACACTAGGAGATGTACATTGTAGGGAAACACTAGTACAATTACATTAAAAAACATCTCTGATGCACAGGCCAAGATTATCTCGCCAGTGGGATATTACAGTCCCGTCGAAGCATCGAATCATACAGTACAGAAGAGGCCCTTTGGCCCATCAAATCTGTCCCGCCAAAAATCTACTCTAAATATAGACCAATCCCACTTCCCAACCCACGGCCCATAGCCTTGAATGTTATGACATTTCAAGTGCCCATCCAAGTACTTTTTAAAGATTGTGTGGTTTCCTGCCTCAACTACCCTCCCAGATAGTGTATTCCCGATTCGTACCATCGTCTGGGTGTGTAGCCATCTGAGATGGCCACCTGCAAAGGACCATGGGAATTATGGCCAACCCAGGATTCAGACAGAAACAGAGCTGCTGAGTATTTGAAACGCAGGTAGCTAGACCTGATCGAAACCCCCGCTCATTTGCATTCTAATAGCCCATTTCCCCAGAACAATAGGACTCCAATCAAGAAACCGGTACAGCCACAGACTGATCGGCGCCACCCCCCTTTACTGAGAGAGCCCAACCGCCAAGGTCAATGACCGCTAAGGACCTGCCCAGCCACCAAGGCACCCGCCCCTTTATTGGCTGAAATCGAAGGCAGTGATCAGAGCCCTGTCGAACTATTAGGTCCAAGGATAAGGACCGCCCCAAAGAGCGCAAAATCCCAGAAGGATAAAAGGGGACACAGCCATGTGTTCTGTCTCTTTTGGACCCGGCCTGTGCCAGCCTCTTTTGGACCCAGCCTGTGCCAGCCCAACTGCAGCATAATGACCAGACAGCCAAGTTCAAGACCAATGATCACTACCTGACGGATGAGCCTAGCAGAGCTATTTCTTCAAACCAGCCATGTGAGATCAAGATAAAGGCCTTATCAATCTGCGCAGCACCGGTCGCCCTGAAGTTAAGTATAGGTTATTGTAGCTGATAGGTGTAGTTTAACTTGTAGTATATTGTGCTTGCATGTCGAAGTAACCCTTGTGTGTAAATAAACCATCTTTGAACTTGAACTGACTAACTGGTTGTGTGGTCATCTGACCAATATATGGGAAAGCTTTGTGGTTCAGTAAGAGAAATAGAAACACCCAAGGTATTGGCAACACTGTTGGGACAGAACATCATATCATAAATAGAGCCTCATCACATTAAAGAGCAACATTATTGGCGACCCCTGACAGGACTCGATTTAGAAGTGATTTTGTCACTCCGAGAGAACCCACAAAACTTTGAAATCCAATTGCGAGAGAAAGAAAGAACCACAAGTGCAAGCCCATATCGACCAAATCACTAAATTTCACAAGTGTGTACTAACCTGCATGCGTACTAACAGGGATATAAGGTAAACTCGTTAGATTGTGTCAAAACTTTCAAGGGAATTATGAACCCGCTTAGGCCATAGCCGCCCTTATCCCCCTGTCCAAAACTAACAATAGGAAACAGAGATTAATGGTAGGAAACAAGGGATAGAGGTAGGAAAAGAGATATTAGAAGCAATGGCCACAAAAGCGATGGAATGTTTAATGAACCCACAGGAACTCGATGTCGCAGCGACCAACAGAGCAGACCAATGCCCCATATGGGAGGAAGTATTGAGGAAGTATTTGAAGGGGAAAGGATGGCCCCTTTGGTCCAATTTTTGTGTGAATGACGAGTCAGGTCCAGGAAGCATAGGACAAACTTGGTGGGACAACCTAACTGAGATCCATAAGGAAAATGCAGCGAAAGTCCGAAAGCCGATGGCAATAGTGTCCTGTTTGGCACAGTCCCGAGGCACAGAGGAGGTCGTGAAGACGCTCCGTAGATAGTTAGTTGAGAAAGAAGAGAAGAACGAGGGAAACAGTAGTGAAATCGAAAAGATAATCGAGCAACTCCGAGAAAAGTTAGCAGCTAAAGATAAGGAGATGGCTGATGTGAAACGAGCACACCAATCTTGTTTAGTTCATCTTAGTAGCTTTCAGACCCAGTACGATAAAGCCTACCAAGATACACAGTGCACAGTCTTGGTACGAGAGGAGACAGAACAGCAGGTAGCACAGTTAACGAGTCAATGCGTGGATTTAAAAGCAGCTTTGCGAGCGCTCCACAGCTCCACAACAGAACAGAGACAGAGCACAGTAGACCATGCGAAATGCAGACAACAGATAGACAAATTACAGTCACTGCTTTCAGTGCAGAATGGATTTAGGTATACCTTTGGACAAAATTTAGATGAGGAAGGTGCCCCCGATTGGCAAGAATTAAATGAAAGGGCCCAGAGATATGTTGAGGATACAGGAAATCAGAATCGAGGCCCCGATGCCCCAAAAAGGAAAGCACCCACACCACCGACTGCACAGGCAGCACACACCCCCATGAATCCGGTCACCACACAGCGCAAGTCCTCGGATAAGGAGGAGCCTGATTTTGTTTACACCACCCCACTATCCATAACCCAGTTGAGAGATGCTTGCACCAAAATTGTTCCATTTCCAAAGTTGCTAACTTTGGTTGGCTCTTAATTTGTTTCTTGTTGCGTCTTTACTTAATTTGCTCTGTTTCTATAACCTTTGCTCTAGAGTCGCCAGGTATCTTTATGATACTGCCATGAGGTTCAAGTTCAAGTACTGATCAATGACTCGACACACCAATTAGTAAGATTCAAATCAAAACACATTTATTATACACAGGCAATCACTACTCATGCACAAAATCTCTACGTACTAGACTATCTCTAACAGTAAAAGGCCTATACTTAGCTTCGGAACTGGCCCACCAGGTCAGGGGAACAAATGGCCTTTTGTTCAATTCTGAGTCTGCAGGATTCAAAAGCTGGTATGGACTGATAGCTAGGAGCGCCTATCTCGTAATGAGCGTTGACTGGAGACTTACTTGGTTGATGCGGCAGGTTAGGCAGTTCACTGTCAAGGGTTGCTTCGCGCTGCTGAGTGACCCTGCCAAGAAGGACGAATTGAACTTGGGGACTCTACTTTATAGTCCCCAGGGGCTTCGTGCCGGTCGGGGCGGACTCCGTATCTGGTTCCAAGTGATTGGACTGCGTTCCGATCACTTGGATCGATTTCTCCAATATTGGAGCCATTCCCTGATCGCTGGGTGGTCCCTGAGTGTCTGTTGGCCTTCCTTTGTCTTGGCTCCTGCTGGCGCCGAGGAGTCTGGTTTGGCCTTATTCACCTTACATGTTTCACTTGTTCCCGGGGATCGCTCATTAGTATGCAGATGGCTGTGAGTTTCAGTGCTGTCTGGGTTTCTGAAAGTTCTAATACACAGGAAACTTTGCACTTGTTAGTTTTTCCTGGCTTGGCTGAATTCCCCTGGATTTTTTTGCGGATCTCCATTTTAAGTCGGGAAGTGGCCAACCCAGGTGGCTACACAACCCTCCTTGTGATCCCTAACACGAAGCGTGAAGGATCACATAACTGCGTTGTCTTCACTTCCTGACCCAGCGAGCACTCTTCCATGGCCTCTACACTAACCGTAACTATGTACGAACATTTTTAACTAACAATTCTAAGAGGCGCTATGTCACAACTGGGACATGCATTACAACATTAAAAAAATGGTACCTCTAACTATCCTCAATAAACTATCCTCACTCAAACAATCAAAAATAATCTACAACACTTTAAATGTACAAATAGCAGCAACACAAGTTTCTCTGGCTTGGCAGTCAAGCACAGAGGTTTACATTCTCTCAGTTGTCTTTATTCACAAAATGACGCCGAACAAATTTCCTTTACTGTAGATCAAGGGGTTCGGGGGCCTGGTGAAACCGAAAATAGGGGATCTCATCCTGTATACAGGGGTGCGAGAGCGGTAGGGTCTCCTTCGCCATTTCCTCATGCAGATAGTCTGCACGATGCTGCAAAATATCGTCAGTACTAAAAGGGATTCAATTACGTATGAAAGGGAGTACCATGTTATAAACGTATCACACCATGATGGTGTGTTGTTACTTGTCACTGGGCTCTGGGTGCTATGGGGAAGTGAATCATTGACGGCCCGGGGGGGGGGGGGGGGGGGGTGGGGGGGTGGGGGGGGGGTTGGGGTCAGGGGGTTCGCATTCGCGTGTAACTGAATACAAATTATCATGATTGATGACGAAAAATAGGTATGCCGTCTTCATTGTTCTCTTCTTTTTCCTTTCTTCTTTTTCTTTTTGTCTCTTCTCTTTTCCTGGAGCTTCTGGAATTCTGTAAATCAAGCACAGTTTCTGTTACTATCTTGTCTAATATCTTTGTACGTTAGCCTGTCTGTCTTTTAGTGCCAATTTCCCTTTATAATTGGTCACCATGTGTGACTCCCTCATTTTTTTAAAACCAAAAATATGGACTAGCCGTCTAAGAAATTACTGCCGTACTGCGAGCCGTCTCGCAGCCTGTGTGATTTCCCATCCTAGTGTTTGAGGATGTAAATAGCAGAGGGAAGCAACCATAGGTTGCCAAAACCAAACAAAAGAATTTTGAACATAATGAGCCAAAAATGGGGTGCTTATGGGCCGCGGCGGGTGAGATTTGGATGGAATCCCCGGGTAGGACGGTGATCAGTGCCGTATGTGCTCTACCCGAGCATAGTTGACCAGAGGGGGGTCCTCAGGCAGGGCGGAGACCAATGTCGTTTCTCCACTGACTGAGCAACCGGCAAGAACGGGCAAAAATATAGTCATTGTGGGGGGTTGCTGTAAAGGTTCTACCGTCGAACCAGAAGAGCAATTATGAACAGGCGTCTGGCAAGCTCTCAGCGGTTTCTGCCGATAAGCGTGCTGGCAAGTTTTCACAGGTTTCTGCCGACAAATATAGCGTGTGGTCATGGAAGCAGTTTAAACTGAAACAAAGAACATTAGGCAAACATAAACAAACAAACATGCAACGACTATCGTGCAGGTTCCATCAGAAAGGACACCGTTTCTCCCAAGCGGTTCCTTTTTAAAACATCATCTGGACACCTCAGTTATCAGTTGCGAACAGGGTCGCAAAGGGGTTCTCGTTTTGGGAGTCAGACTCAAAGTCATCCTCTTCTCCTGGATGCCATACTCTGGAATGGATGAGAGTGGTTAGACTGCGAGCCATATGCCTTGAGCTGGTTAATATGGAACCACGCAGTCTTCCCGTTGGGGTACTTAATTTTATACACGGAGGGGCTTACTATGACGGCAACAGAGTACGGACCTGAATACTTGGGTGACAGGAATGTGCTGGATTGTAAATGGAGAGCATGACCTGCTGTCCTACTTCAAACTCAGTCGCATGCACTGTCTTGTCGAAACAGGCCTTGCTCTGTTTCTTCCTGGTGCCTAATTTTACTGCGGCTGTTAGCTGAGCCGTTTTTACATTTTCCACTAATTGTTTGACTGCGTTCTCGTGTGTGAGGGACGTCACTTCGGGGCTGGTCAAGTCAAGTCCTAATAAAAATTCTGTGCCTTTCATGGGGCGTCCGGTCATGAGAGTATGTGGAGTATATCCTGTGGATGTTGAAACGGTGTTACGTAAAAACATTAATGCAAAAGGGAGGACTGAATCCCAAGTGGTGCTGTTTTGTTGGACCATTTTCCTGAGGGTTGCTTTTAGGGTCCGATTCATTCGCTCCATGATACGACTTGACTGGGGGTGGTATGCGATGCGGAATTTTTCGGTAATGCCAAATATCATGAGGACGTTCTTCATGACACATCCCATAAAATGGGAACCTTGGTCGGATTCAATGCTGCGGGGGAGTCCCCAACTCGTAAAGATGTGGTGGGTTAAAATCTTAGCGGTCTTTGCCATGTCAGTTCTAGATGGGAATGCTTCTACCCATTTCGCAAATGTGTCTATCACAACTAACACATACTTGTGACCATCCCTACTAGGGGGCAATGGTCCTATAAAATCAATCTGGAGGTGAGTACAGGGGCCATTAACGGGGCGGGTGTGGCTAAACTGAGCTTTCTTTGCGTATCTGTCCGGATTGTTTTGGGCACAGATAAGGCAATTTTCAACATTGTGCATGACCTCTTCCTTTAAATTCGGCCACCAACAGAGCTGCCTGAGGTGGGCTGTAGTGGGGTCAATTCCCTGATGCCCATGACTATCATGGAACAAACAAATGAGCTGATTCCTGTCCTGTTCAGGAGCCACATAAAGCGTGTCTTTTAGGACCACACCGCCATGTGTGGTCAGTGCATTTTTAAACCTATCGTATGGAGATGGAAAGCTTCCTTTTAAAATCTCCCTGAGATTACTATCTTGCTTCTGGGCCTGCACTAAATCCTCGATATTAGTCTGTGAGACCTGACCTGCATTCCCTGGGGCGTTTTCAGAGGGTTCCAAAAATATCCATGTCTGGAACCTGCTTTAGCCAATGCGTCGGCTTTTACATTTCCAATTGGGGAGGAACGGTGGTGACTTCAGACTTTAATAATGCCAAAATTCCTGTCCTGTGCTTTATCCAAAATGTGCCGGAGCAATGGGGCTGAAGGGAGGGGTTTTCCGTCCGCGGAAACAAATCCTCTTGCTTTCCACAGGGGTAGGAATTCTGTGAAGCTGTTACAGACATAGAGGCTGTCCGAGTATATGTCTGCTGGGCTAGGGAAGGAATCTGGGTGATCTATGATGTACGCAATGGTTGCTAGTTCTGCCGCCTGCGTGCCTAAGTGTCCTGGTAGTTTTGAGGAGATTTCTTCTAGGGCGCGTCCCTGCGTGCCCTCGACATAGATGCTGCATCCTGTAATACGCTTCCCGTCTAATACAGTGGAAGAACCATCCACATATATTCTCAAAGGTGCGCACGTGTCTGTGTGCTGGGGGCTCTGGGGTGAACTACCTATCTTTTTGGGGGGTGTTTTTGCGACAAAGGGGCCTGTGTTGTGGTGCGGTGAGATGATTTCACATTCGTGGGGGGTGCCTGGGTACTGAAGGTTGTCAGCCAGGAAAGTGTGGGTTTTGGTCCTTTTAACAGTGATGTCCCGTCCCTGAAAAAGAAGGGTCCATCTGGCTGCTCTGATCTGACTTACTGTACCGTCCTTAAGTCGTCCGTCTAGTAAAAGTTGGGTGGGGTGTGTTCCGTGAGGATTGTGATGTGGTTTAGTCCGGTGATGTATGAAAAGTATTGAACTGCCCAGAAAACTGCGAGCAGATGCCTTTCACAGGCCGAAAATCCCTGCTCCACAGGATCTAAAAGTCTGGATGCGTAAGCCACGGGCCTTAACTGTTCGTGCCGTTCCTGGAGGAGCACGTTCAAGTTCAAGTACTGATCAATAACTCAACACACCAATTAGTAAGATTCAAATCAAAACACATTTATTACACACAGTCAATCGCTACTCATGCATAAACACTCTACTTACTAGACTATCTCTCACACTAAAAGGCCTATACTTAGCTTCGGAACTGGCCCACCAGGTCAGGGGAACAAATGGCCTTTTGTTCGATTCTGAGTCTGCAGGATTCAAAAGCTGGTATGGACTGGTAGCTAGGAGCGCCTATCTCGTAGCGTGCGTTGACTGGAGACTTACTTGGTTGATGCGGCAGCTAGGCAGGTCACTGTCAAGGGTTGTTTCGAGCTGCTGAGTGACCCTGCCGAGAAGGAAGAATTGAACTTGCGGACTCTATTCTATAGTCCCAGGGGCTTCGCGCCGTTCAGGGCGGACCCCGTATCTGGTTCCAAGTGATTGGACTACGTTCTGATCACTTGGATCGATTGCTCCAATACTGGAGCCGTTCCCTGATCGCTGGGTGGTCCCTGAGTGTCCGTTGGCCTTCCTTTGTCTTGGCTCCTGCTGGCGCCGAGGAGTCTGGTTTGGCCTTATTCACCTTACATGTTTCCCGGGGATCGCTCATTAGTATGCAGATGGCTGTGAGTTTCAGTGCTGCCTGGGTTTCTGCAAGTTCTAATACACAGGAGACTTTGCACTTGCTAGTTTTTCCTGGCTTGGCTGAATTTCCCTGGATTTTTTGCGGATCTCTATTTTAAGTCGGGAAGTGGCCAACCCAGGTGGCTACACAGCCCACCGCAGACCCGCATAGCTTCTTTGAGGAGGTGCGCCAACAAAAAGTTATGTACGGCCTCGACGAGAGAGAGGAATTAAAGTTGATAGTTATGCGTCTTACCCAGCCCATAAGATCAGCTTTGCCAGAACCCCAAAATCTAGCAGGAGGAACCCTACAGGAAACGGAAATGGCCATTTTAGATGCGATCGGGTACAACAAGGGAGAAGCAGTTGAGGGTTTGAACCGTTGTAGGCAAAAGAAGGGAGAGCATCCGACTGCATTTGCAGGTTGCCTCTGGATACATTTTAAGGCAGTATTTGGGGATTTAAACCGCACTAACCTAGATGCTAAAGGCACTACCAAATGAACCCGCACTTTAGTCTCCCACGCCACAGAAGCAGGCCAAACGGCTTACAACCCCGCAGACCACACACATAATGAAGTTTGGGTTATAAAGAGACTCTCCAGAGCATGGAAACAATCCCTACACAGACAGGCAGATCAGGAACAGATGGAAGCAAATATGCACCCAGTCAGGACTAGCCAGGATCCAGCATGGATAAATGAGGGTAGACATGAAGGACAGCACCCCAGAGCACAGGCACCACGAGGGTGCTACAATTGTGGACACATGGGACATTACGCCCGCAAATGCCGACAAAACCCCCAAAGCAGCAACGACACCAAACATCAAACCCCCCACCTAGGAACAATGTTAGGCCCATACACAATGTTAGTGCCCGTTCAAACAATTCAGCGGTCAACAGTACAGATTGACGGTGTTCGGACTCCCCAACTTGGGTCTGCGACACACTTTGGGACAAATCAGGCAGACCAGTAGTCACATGCACAGTCCGAGGACAACCAGTCGAATTTCTTTGGGACACAGGAGGACCCCGCACCACTTTAAACTCCTCCACCATGTTTTAACGTGACAAATGGCCCACCACAGACACCATCACCCTTAGTGGATTTACCGGCCACGTACAGCAAGGATACATCACAGCCCCCGTAGATATTCAGATAAGGAACATAAGCACCAGGCATCCTGTTGTTTTAGTCAACTTGCCCCAAACAGCTGAGCGCATTCTAGGAATCGATTTTATGAGCTCCCATAATCTTTCCTTTGATCCAGTGAATAAATGTGTATGGAGAATGGCCAAAGCAGCTAGAGCCCCCACTACACTCACAGTAGGGGATTATGAACATAGGATTTGCTCAGTAGGAGACTATTGGTTTGATCCGCAAATAATTAGTACAGACCAAACAATTAGAGAGGTCCTCGTGAAACACAAAGCTTCGTTCGCACAACACAAACACGAATGATGGAAAACCCCTACGCTCTGCCCCGTTGTTGAAACACATTCTTAGAACTGCATCAGACCGCACGTAGGGTATAATTAAAGTGAGAAGCCATCATCGTTCGTCCCCACCCGGTAATGTAAAAGCCTTAGCCAAGGCAGATTCACGCCATGGTCACTTTTGGCAGCCCCCCGAAAGTGAACCGATACACGCAGTCCAGGTTTCCCAGACCAATATTGAGGATCTATCTCTTGCCCAAAAGGCAGACGACACCCTCAAGCAGATTTTAGACGGCAACTTCCCAGCCCCCTACAATAAATGGAAGGAATCACTGATGGTACAGGACGGCACAGTTTTGAAAAATGGGATTTATGTGGTCCCCACCCAGGACAGAAACCAGATAATTTACCAGTTTCATGACAGACACGGACAATACCATTGGCCATTTAAGACCATTATGTTGGTGGCCCGATTTAAAATCCGATGCAACACATTATGTAGAGAATTGTCTTATCTGCGCACAAAACAATCCCGAACGGTACACAAAGAAAGGATAATTACGCCACACCCGACCTGTTAATGGCCCTTGGACAAATTTGCAACTTGACTACATTGGCCCCCCTCCCGCCTTGCAGAAATGGTTTCAAATACGTCTTAGTTGTTATAGACACCTTTACGAAATGGGTCGAAGCATTTCCTTCACGGACGAACACAGCAAAGGCCACAGCTAAGATTTTGACCCAATAGATACTTACACGCTGGGGTCCCCCCGCAGCATTGAGTCAGATCAAGGTTCCCACTTCACCGGCAGAGTCATGCAAAATGTTCTAACACTTTTTGGAATCAAGCAAAGATTTCACATAGCATATCACCCCCAATCCAGTGGCATTGTTGAACGAATGAATCGCACTTTAAAAGCGACCATTAGAAAGATGGTGCAACAGAACAATACCACATGGGACACAGTCCTCCCATTCGCCCTCATGTTTATTCGGAACACCGTTTCCAGTTCCACAGGTTTCACCTCCCACACTCTCATGACTGGATGACCCATGAAGGGAATTGAATATTTATTAGGTCTCAATTTGGCAAGCCCCACAGTCACTGCCCTCACCCATGAAAAAGCAGTCCAACAAGACACAGAGAATATTAAAGCAGCACAGCTCGCTGCAGCTGTCCGACAAGGCACTAGAAGAAAGCAGAGTAAAGCCTGTTTTGACAAAAACCGTCCACTCCGTAGAGTATACAGTCGGTCAGCAAGTAATGGTTTCCCTTTACAACCCCAGTTCTTTCCTCTCCCCCAAATTTGCAGGACCCTACTCCATTTTGGACAAAGTGAGCCCCTCCATGTACAAGATAATGTACCCCAATGTCAAAACTGGTTGGTTCCACATCAACCAACTCATAGTCTACGGATCCCAATGTAGCCACTCCCACCACATCTCTCTGGCAATAGGAGACGATTCCACCCCGCCCATCGACAACCTAGTTCAACCCCTACGCCAACCCTCCCCCAGCCATGCCAGCATGTCCACAGACCCGAACTTGTCTCCGCCCACAGGTGCGACCTTCCACCTTGAGCTTGACTCTGACAACAGAAATATACAGTTCGAGCTCCCTTCTTTGGAATTAAACAAAACTGAACAAATGTATTAACTGCTGCTAAGAATTAAAACCATGTACGTTACCTCTGTAAACGTTACCAGAGCTAAGTAGAAATGTAATGCTGCTGCTTTAAAATTTTTGTACTGTACCTACGTTCTTTTTGATATTTACCAGCAGCAGAAGAGTAGTTTAGATAGTGTTAATTAGAGATTCAATTGTGCGGATAAGTTAAATGTTTAATAGTGAAATGTTTTGTAGTGACCCATTAGAAATTAGTAATTTGCAGGGCAGCACGGTGGCGCAGTGGGTTAGCCCTGCAACCTCACGGTGCTGAAGTCCCAGGTTCGATCCCGGCTCTGGGTCACTGTCTGTGTGGAGTTTGCACATTCTCCCCATGTTTGCGTGGGTTTCGCCCCCACAACCCAAAGATGTGCAGGCTAGGTGGATTGGCCAGGCTAAATTGCCCCTTAATTGGAAAATGAATTGGGTACTCTAAATTTTTTTTTTTAAAGAAATGAGTAATTGTGTTAATAGAATGAGGTAAATACCACAAAATATAGGACAGAGTAGTATAGAACCTGTCCTTGACTAAGGGTGACCGGCACGCCAAGGATAAGGGATCAACAGTGTGATCCACCACGCTTCGCGTTCAGGATCAAGAGGACAGAATGTAGCCACTTGAGATTGCCACCTGCAAAGGACCATGGGAATTATGGCCAACCCAGGACTCAGTCAGATACAGAGCTTCTGTGTATTTGAAACGCAGGTAGCTAGACCTGATCGAAACCCCCGCTCGTTTGCATTCTAATGGGCCATTTCCCCAGAACAATAGGACTCCAATCAAGAAACCGGTACAGCCACAGACCGATCGGCGCCACCCCCCATTACTGAGAGAGCCCAACCGCCAAGGTCAATGACCGCTAAGGACCCGCCAAGCCACCAAGGCACCCGCCCCTTTATTGGCTGAAATCGAAGGCAGTGATCAGAGCCCTGTCAAACTATTGGGTCCAAGGTTAAGGACCGCCCCAAAGAGTGCAAAATCCTAGAGGAAGAAAAGGGGACACAGCCATGTGTTCTGTCTCTTTTGGACCCGGCCTGTGCCAGCCTCTTTTGGACCCGGCCTGTGCCAGCCTCTTTTGGACCCGGCCTGTGCCAGCCGCTTTTGGACCCGGCCTGTGCCAGCCGCTTTTGGACCCGGCCTGTGCCAGCCCAACAGCAGTATAACGACCAGACAGCCAAGTTCAAGACCAACGATCGCTACCTGATGGATGAGGCCAGCAGAGACAGAGCCACTTCTTCAAACCAGCCACGTGAGATCAAGATAAAGGCCTTATCAATCTGCACAGCGCCGGTCGCCCTGAAGTTAAGTATAGGTTATTGTAGCTGATAGGTGTAGTTTAACTTTAGTATATTGTGCTTGCATGTCGAAGTAACCCTTGTGTGTAAATAAACCATCTTTGAACTTGAACTGACTAACTGGTTGTGTGGTCCTTTGACCGATATATGGGAAAGTCTTGTGGTTCAGTAAGAGAAATAGAAACACCCACAGTATTGGCGATGCTGTTGGGACATAACATCATATCATAAATAGCGCCTCATCACATTAAAGAGCAACAGGTGAAAAAACCTTTCCTCAAATCTCCTCTAAACGTCCTGCCTTTCACCTTTGGGTTACGTCCCCATTTTTATTAACATTTCTACTAAGAGGAACTGCTGCCCACTACCCACCTGTCCATGCCTGCATATTCTTAAACACCTCAATCAGATCCCCTCTCAGCTATCTCTGCTCCAAAGGAAACTACCTGAGCCTATCCAGCCTCTCTTCCTGGCTAAAATACTTCATCCAAGGGAACATCCTAGTGAATCTCCTCGGCACCCCATCAAGTGCACTAAGAGCAATTTGAACAGCAATTTAAATGGCTTCCTCATTCAAGGGGGGAGGGGGGCGGAAACACACCATAGTTGGGCCGTAAAATCCTGGCCATACTTTAGGTTACAGTGCAGAATTATTTTCTGTTAATCTTTCAGATAATTCTATGCCAAATAGGACTCACTCATTTTAAGTCAATTTTAGATCAAACTTATTGACTTGATTCTCATAGCATTCAGTACTGGGGCACATTTTCTTGATTTTGTATTTTCACCCCTTAATTTTTTCTGATTCCTGCATCATGCCTGACTGACAGGACAGGCAGGTGACCAGCTTACTTTTAACATTGTTCCATAACTGCTAATAGAAAGGTGCCAGCATCTGAACATGACTTCTGCACTTGATTTTTTGTTTGTCAGGGACATATTAGGAAAGATCGTAATAGATCGGCCAACTTATAGAAATTTATAATATAGAAACTGGTAAAATACCTACACACATAAGTGTTGACGCCGGCGAAACGCCGTCGCGTTTCTCGATGGCGTCAACACAGCCTCAGGATCAGCAATTCTGGCCGCTCCAGCTGCTGATCCCAACATCAACTGGGTGCGCGGGATCCGCACATGCGCATTGGCACCGGCGCCAAAGCATGTATGCGTAGTGGCTCCCTTCAATGCGCCGGCCCCGATGCAACATGGCGTAGGGCTACAGGGGCCGGCGTGGAAGAAAGGAGGCCCCCAGTCAGAGAGGCCGCCCCACACGCCACCCCCTGACCCTTCCACGCCGAGTTCCCGCCGGCTGAGAGCAGGTGCGGATGGCGGCGGTGGGACTCGTTTTTTTTACAACGGCCGCTCGGCCCATCCCGGGCCGAGAATCGACGGGGGGGACGCGTAGAGCGACCCGCAACCGGCGCCGCGCCAACCACGCCGGCGCCAATGGAGCCGATTCTCCACTGGAGAATCGCGTGCCGGCATCGGGGCGGCGTGGCACGATTCGTACCGGCCGTGGGGATTCTCCGGCCCGGCCCCGGGCTGAGAGAATCCCACCCATGTATCTTTTACAGCAATAGTCAAGTTCCGTACGATCAACTATTTGATAGAAATTTTCTTCTGGATTGAGGTGAAAGGCCCTATGGTAAATATTGCCTGAACACTGGTGTAGATCCAGTATGCTCCTGGTCTTTCCCTTCGGAGCGTTATAGATCTCCATTCAGTGCTTCCTCACAATGGCGCAGCTGACATCAGAAACTCATCTGGGAATCATTGACTGAAAAGAAAACATCATAGTATCCTGTGGTACAGGACATGCGCCGTCGACAACATGTTCTGGTTTCAAGCTTGTAATTTTCTGATATGTGTTTTAAATAATTTGGGTGAGCATGTCTGCATGTGCAGTATTGCTTCATCTTGAGTGCTATGCTACCAAACAGACTTGTTTGTACTGCGGTCCCAAGCACAAACCCCATATCACAAAAATCTAATAGTACTTGAATTTTTACTGATCTAATTATTTCTTATTCTCTCTTCTCTCTCCTCTTTATACTTACTTCTCCTCTGATTTTATTTGGGGTCACCACAATACTGGTTGATCACCCTTCATCCTGTCAGTCACCCATTCTCTTTTATTTTATAAATTGAGAGTACCCAATTCATTTTTCCCAATTAAGGGGCAATTTAGCGTGGACAATCCACCTACCCTGCACATCTTTGGGTTGTGGGGGCGAGACCCACGCAAACACGTGGAGAATGTGCAAACTCCACACGTACAGTGACCCAGAGCAGGGGTCAAACCTGGGACCTTGGTGCCGTGAGGCAGCAGGGCTAATCCACCGCGCCACCGTGCTGCCCCTGTCACCCATTCATCTTAAACATATGAGCAGGAGTAGGCCAATTGGCCCTTCAAGCCTACTGCGCCATTCAATAGTAATAATAATAATCTTTACGTGTGTCACAAGACAGCTTACATTAACACTGCAATGATGTTACTGTGAAAATCCCCTGGTCGCCACACTCCAGCACCTGTTTGGGTACACTGAGGGAGAATTCAGAAGTCCAATTCACCTAACAAACACTTCTTTCGGGACTTGTGGGAAGAAACCGGAGCACCCGGAGGAAACCCACGCAGACACGGGGAGAACGTGCAGACTCCGCACAGACAGTGGCCCAAGCCGGGACTCAAACCCAGGTCCCTGGTGCTGTGAAGCAACAGTGCTAACCACCGTGCCGCCAATAATAATATCATGGCTGATCTGATTGTAACCGCAACTACGCATTCTCACCCCTAATAGCCTTTCACTCCCTTTCTTAGCAAGAATCTATCTATCTTATCAAGAATCTTTCTGCCTTAAAAATCTTCAAAGTCTCTGGGCAGGATTCTCCATCCCACCGTGCCAGTTTTCTGCTGCGGTGCGCCCCCATCGGGAGCGGGATTCTCCGTCCTAGCAGCCGGGCAATGTGATTTCCCTTTGTGGGCAGCCCCACGCCGCTGGGAAAATCCCCGGGCGTGGGTGTGCTGCCGGCACAACAGAAAATCCCGACAGGGAAGAATCCAGCCCACTGTCCTCACAGCATTTTGAGAGAGAGTTCCAAAGACTAATAACCCTCTGAGAGAAAGAAATTCTCGCAATTTATGTCTCAAATGGGTGACCCTTTAATTTTAAACAGTGGCCCCTAGTTTTAGATACCCCCACAAGAGGAAACATATGGGGCAGGATTTACCGGCTGTTCATGCCGGTGGGAAATTCTGCTCCCACGCCGGCGCACGGGTTACCCAGTGATGAGGGGAAATCCCTTTGACAATGGCGAGACTGGTAGATTACGCTGATGGGCAGCCTCTGCCACTGAAAAACAGGCGACCGGGTGGTCGGTAAATCCCGCCCAAGGTCTATGTTTCAATCGAGTCCCCTCTTACTCTTCGAAACTCCAGCAGATAAAAGCCTAGCTTGTCAAACCTTTCCTCATAAGACAACCTATCCAATCCAGGTATTAGTTTAGTAAATCTTCTCTGAACAGCTTCCAACACATTTACATCCTCCCTTAAATAAGGGGACCAGTACTATAAACAGTACTCCAGATGTGCTCTAACCAATGCTCTATATAACTGAAACATAAACTCCCGACTTTTCTATTCAATTCCCCTCACAATGAATGATACCATTCTATTAATTTTCCTACTTAATTGCTTACCTGCATTCTAGCCTTTTGTTTTAATGCACAAGAACACCTCTTTTATCCTTCCTGCCAAAATTAACAATTATGCATTTTCCTATATTATACTCTATTTGCAAGGTCTTTAATATTTAACCCATCCAAATCCCTTTGCAGCCTTCTTCTGTTCTCTTGATATCTCACTATCCTACCTATCTTTGTGTTGTAGCCGAACAACCACCTAAGATGGTGTTCTGAAAAGGACACTGGGAAAATTAACCAAGTCCAACAATAAGCACACTGCAGTCTGAATGAATATTGATGAGCAGGCTGCAGCCTGGACAATGCAATACACAGGAAAAAGGCCATCTCCAGGCCATCCAAGGGACAATAGAACTACACTGTCAATCATGATTGTCTACCAGGCATGACGGCACCTATACTCCTTATTTGGAACGCCTACGTGCCCCCAACACCTGCAGGCATGGCCGATGAGTGCACACCCTGATATGGGTGATCGTGCCCTGATCAACCAATCGGCAAAGACCCAGACACTACCCAAAAGGGCGCAAAATCCAGGAAGGTTAAAAGGTGCCGCACCACCTTAGAAACTCTCTCTGCAGCAGCCAGCAACAGGACCAGAACAATCTTGATCTTCACTGGCCACCACGAGGAGGACCATCACGCCATCAACAGAAGGAAGACCAGACCCTAAGCATCAGAACAGACCGAGGATAACAGAAACCACTGCACAGATAAAGGCCAATATCTGTTTGGGTTCTTGTTAGTCACTCAAAGTTAAGTCAAGGTCCAGTATTGAACTTTAGCATTTTGTAGTATAAGTTATATTGATGGTGTCATTGATTAATATTAACATTGTGTGTGTGTGAATAAAGATTATTGATTTAAACAAAGTTGACTCACAATTATTTGTCTACCATATAAGGGTTAAAGACACACTGTACGGCAGGCACAACAGTGTCATCAACACATTTAGCAACCATACCTTTGGTCCCTTCATCCAGGTCGTTAATATAAATTGTAAAACATTGAGGCCACAGTGCTGATCCCTGTGGCACACCAAACGTTATACCCCGCCAACCAGAAAAATACCCATTTATGCCTATTCTCTGTTTCTTGTCAGCCAGTCAGTCTTCTATCCATGCCAATAGGTTACCTCTGCACCATGAGTTTTTATTTTTCGCAATAACCTTTGATGTGTCACCTTATCAAATGCCTTCTGGAAATCTAAATACAGGGCATCCACTGATTCCCTTCTCTCAGCATATGTTACTTCTTCAAAGAACTCCAATAAATTGAATGATATAATTATATTACAAAAGAATATTATTACAATCATATTATATTCTTCCAATCCCGCTGTATTTAAATCTCTCATCACACATCTTTCCTTCTGGCCCTAGGCCTTCCTCTTATCTTTCTTGCTGACAGGGGAATCTCTCTTACTCACCTCACCACATCTCCCCTCTCTTTCCCTGCAACAGATAACTATACTATTTCAATCTCTTCTCGGCTACTTTATTTGATGCTCCTACAATCTTCACTGACCCCCTTGATGCGCTGGTTCCTGATTTTGACCTTTCTCGTCTCCATCTCAGCATCCACATCTGATCAGTATCCAATTGTTGTTCCTTTCGTCCCGATGTTTCCCGAGTTTTTGCACTATTGAACATAATATCTGCAGGATATTTATGTGATTTAAATGAGATATTGATTATAGAATTTTGACTTGATTCAAATAAAGTTATTATTGATACCTTCGTCCATTAAAGATCACTGTCATAAGATCTACTTTGCCTGACATTAAACTGGCATAATTAAATCTAAGAACATAGGAGAGGGAGAAATAGGAGCAGGAGTGGACCTGGTCAGCTGATCTTCGGCTTCACCTCCACTTTCCTGCCTGCTGCCCGTTAATCAGTCTTCAGGATTGAAATTAATTTTGATTCTGCAAATTAAGCTCAAACTGTTGAGAATGTAAGGTTAATTTTGCTATTTATAAGAAGATGGTTGCAAGGTAAGAAGCAACAAGTATAATGAGGCAGGAGAGAGTGAAGTCAGGGTTGATGTGCCTAGGTTCTGTCAACATAAACTTACAGCACAGAAGAGGCCATTTGGTGCCTAATGGTTGTGTGTCTCTTTGATAAAGTCATGGGCCGGGATTCACCGTCGGGGTGACTCTCCGTTATGCCGGCGCCCAAGGGTTTCCCAACGGCGTGGGCTGCCCCACAATGGGAAAGCCCCATTGACCGGTTGGCGCAATGGAGAATCTCGCCGGCCGGTCGGGGCAGAATTGTGGCATGGCGGGGCGGAGAATCCCGCCCATGGTTCTTAGACCATCACCTACAATTTATGTCCTTAACACTGTATGTTCCTCATCCTAAAGTTCTCTCACTGCTTTTTAAAATTATATATGGAATCAACTTCCATCATCTTTTCAGGTGGAGCATTCCAGACCTTGACAAATCTTGAGTAGAGAAAAACGTTCTTACCTTCCCGCTAGATCTTTTGCCAATGGTTTTGAATCCATGACCTGTAGTTATTGACTGACTTGCCAGAGAGATTAACTTCTGTCTATCGTTTCTATCAAAACATATAATCTTGAAAATGTTTATCAGGTCACCTCTTAACCTTCTCTGTCTGAGGGCACAAATCCAAAATCTCTCCTCACATCTGAAGGACCTTATCCCAGTTAAAATTTTGATTCACCTCTTCTGCACCCTTTCTAAGGCCTTTACAGCTTTCTTTTTTTTTAATAAACATTTTTTGAGGTATTTTTGGTATAGTGACAACAACAAAATAAACAATACACATGAAACCATAAACATAGTGCAAAAGCCATTCACTTCTTGTACAGGTCCCACCCTTATTGGTCCCTACTCTAATCTAAACTACTCGCCCCTCCCCCCGTCTGCTGACGATTCATTTCCCGCAAAGCAGTCGACGAATGGTTGTCACCTCCGGGTGAACCCTAACAGTGACCCTCTCAAAGCGAACTTGATTTTCTCCAAACAGAGAAAGCTAGCCATGTCCGATAGCCAGGTCTTCGACTTCCATGGCTTTGAGTCCCTCCATGCTAATAGTATCCATCTCCGGGCTACCAGGAAAGCAAAGGCCAGAACATCTGCCTTTTTCTCCTCCTGGATTCCCGGGTCTTCTGACACCCCTCAAATCGCCACCTCTGGAGTCAGCGCCACCCTTGTTTTTAACACCGTGGACATGACGTCCGCAAATCCTTGCCAAAATCCCCTCAGTTTTGGACATGTCCAAGATATGTGGACAGGGTTCGCCGGTCCTCCCGCACATTTTGCGCACTTGTCCTCCAACCAAAGAATCTGCTCATCCGGGCCACTGTCATGTGAGCCCAGTGAACAACATTATATTGTATCAGGCTGAGCCTGGCACATGTTGCAGATGTGTTGACTCTATTCAACGTGTCTGCCCATAGACCATCCTCTATCTCACCTCCCAGCTCCTCCTCCTACTTGCGCTTCAGCTCCTCGGTCTTCGTCTCCTCCAACCCCATAAGCTCCTTATAAATGTCCGAGACACTCCCTTCTCCTACCCACCCTCTGGAAACTACCCTGCCCTGAATCCCCCTTAGCGGTAGGAGCGGGAAGGTTGACACCTGTTTACGAAGGAAGTCCAGCATCTGCAGATACCTGAATTCATTTCCCCTCGCCAACCCAAACTTTTCCTCCAACGCCCTCATACTCGGAAAGCTCCCCTCTATGAACATATCCCCCATCCTCTCAATCCCGCCTTAACCGGAACCCCTCGTCCATACTCCCCGGGGCAAACTGGTGATTATCACAAATTGGGGCCCAGACCGATGATCCCCCTGCTCCCACATGCCGCCTCCACTGGCCCCAAACTCTCAGGGCCGCCACCACCACTGGGCTGGTGGAGTGACATGCCGGCGGAAACGGCAGAGGCGCAGTTACCAACGCCCCCAAACTGGTGCCCTTACATGAAGCTGCCACCATACGCACCCATGCCGATCCCTCCCCCACCACCCACTTCCTGATCATGGCTATATTAGCCGCCCAGTAATAGTTGCTAAAATTTGGCAGCGCCAGCCCGCCCTCTCCCCGACTCCGCTCAAGCATTACCTTCCTTACTCGAGGGGTCTTGCCCACCCAGACGAAGCCCGTGATCATTCTGTTGACCCCGCTTAAAAAAGGACCGCGGAATAAAGATGGGGAGACACTGAAATACAAATAGGAATCCCGGGAGGACCGTCATCTTCACCGTTTGCACCCTCCCAGCGAGAGACAACGGAAGTACGTCCCATCCCCGAAAATCGTCCTTCATTAGGTCCACCAGCCGGGCCAGATTTAATTTATGCTGCCGGTCCCATTCCCGTGCCATTTGGATGCCTAGGTACCTAAAGCTTCCCTTTACTAACCTAAACGGCAGCTCTCCCATTCGCCTCTCCTGTGCCTTTACATCTTTCTTAAAGTGTGGTTCCCAGTACTCTTCACCATGTTTTGGCAGAGGCCTAATCAGTGATTTATAGAGTTCTAGCATCATCTCTTTGCTTTGATATTCTATTCCTCTATTTAAAAAACCCAAGCAACACATAAGCTTTATAACCACCTTATCAGCTTGCCTTTAAGGATTTGCGCACATGAACACTGAGATCTTTCAGCTATTCTGCATTTTCAAAATCATACCAACAACATTTCTAGTAATTTGGATTAAGAAACTGGTCGAATTTATAAATTACACTAAATTTAGAGGTGTGTAGCTGTTATAATCTAGAAAGCCAGTTGATAAGGATTGTGCTGGGCTCAATCTTTACTCAGGCTATCATTTATTTATGGAGTGAGACATTATAAGCAGACATCTTCTAGCACAATTATCACCCCCATTTCAGTATCTCATAATATCCACTCAAGTAAAATACCAATCAATGTTCTCCGTCTTCATATAATTAAATATAATACACAATTATCAGAATAATCTTCAGATTGTACAGCCTATAGGTCTTTCACATATAATACAGCAGAATGATGCAGAATACCTCACCAGATTCCATTTGTCTAACTATTTGTCTAACCTCACGATTATTTATTTAAATTCTCTGTTTTCCACAACAGTTTCATCTGGCTGCTAATAAATTATCCTAGACGTAGAGTTCCCAGAAATTTGTAGTTAATCACAGATAAAACTGTCTTTGCACAGTACTCCCTCTTGCTTATCCATGCATGGCCAGAAAGTATTACAAGTCTTGTAACTAAGGGGTAAATAGAACCATAGCAACACCAAGTTGAGCGCTTCTGATCATTCCAGCATTGACCATTGTTCTGACACAGTTCATTTAGCAGAGGATGTGTGGGTAATCAGATTGTCTCTCTAAACTGGAACAGCTTGAAACCTTCAATGTGGAAACCACTATGTCTGAGATTTTTCAGGGCTGATAGACCACTACTATGCTTAAGCTTATCATGCAAGATGTAAGATAATAGGAGTCATGCAGGCTTTTGTAAGGATATACAGAATCCCTAAAAGCAGCATGAAAAATACATTGTAACAGCACAGGTCAGTCTAACATGTTCCTCATTGTCAAACCCACGTACCATTTCCTTATACATTTTAGACACTTTAACATAACAGATTATAAGGTCAAAGCTCTTGGAAAGAACTTTGACATTGCTTCTCTCTTTTTAGAATTTAACACATACTCAGGCTGTGCACTAGATTACTTCATATGCCATTTGAGGTCCTTTATTATCAACTAAATGTCAAGAGGATTAGGTCAAATTATGCCTTTCTCTCTCTCAGGAGGCCTGTTCTTCCAATAACTACTTTTCTGAGGTGGCCTCTGATAAACCTATGATGGATCCAAAACACTGATGAATGTCACGTCTGTCAGTTTTCAAATCATTATATTGTTAACTGATTGGTGTGGGGCAAAGGTCTGGATCTTGCATAAATGTCATGCAGAAAGTTGGAAAAATCTCTGCAGACCTATTCGAATGTTGTTAATAACATTTTCATTAAAAACAATGTTTTCATTTTTGATCTGCAGTGGTAAGTTGTCATGTGGCCTGATTGAATCATTGTAAGGTTTTATCAGCTTATTTATTGATTATTGAGGTTGATGATTTCATCCTGGACATGGTTTCTTGGTCCAAGCAGATATGATGGAAAATAGCCTATTGTGAGCCTCCTTTCATAGAATAGAATTATAGCAACATAGAATTTACAGTGCAGATGAAGGCCATTCAGCCCACCGAGTCTGCACCGGTCCTTGGAAAGAGCACCCTACTTAAGCGCCACACCTCCACCCTATTCCCTTTATCCCCGTAACCCCACCTAACCTTTTTGGACACTAAGGGCAATTTAGAACGGCCAATAAACCTAACCTGCACATCTTTGGACAGTGGGAGGAAACCGGAGCACCCGGAGGAAAGTCACACATGCACGGGGAGAACGTGCATACTCCGCACAGACAGTGACACAAGCCGGGAATCGAACCTGGGACCCTGGAGCTATGAAGCAGCTGTGCTAACCACTATGCTACCATGCTGGCCAAGATCAAACAGCCAATATGTTTGTCTCCACCTAGGTTATGAGGTTCTTTTCTTAGTTGAGAGATGTGTCACATTCAACATTAATTATCTTACATTAATTAATTAGATGCAAGATTTGAAGAGGCCATTTTAGAGGCCTCACCATTAGCCTCAGGGTGAGTGCACACGGATTGCTGCAGCAGTAATATAGCTGCCTTCTACTTGACTTTAGGAAATTTGCTCCAGGAAGTACAGACCCTGAAAAGGAAGAAACTAATGGGGGTCAAATACTATTATTTGCATGGTTAAACATATGGGATTGAATATTTGCTACAGAGACAGGAAACAAGAGAGGGGCTTGTTTCCAGGTCAGAAACCCACCTCCAATTACAAATTGATTAAAATCAAGGTTCTTCAATGGGGAAGCCTTAATTAATGTTAAGATGAGTTTCCTGGCCACTTGGAGCTAGTGGTGGCAGGAATGGAAGATGTCAGATTAATGTGGGACTGATTTAAACTGCAACCATTGTCATGTGAGAGTACCTTTAAGAAATGGGTGTTTAAAAAATGTACCTTTAAGAAATGGGTGTTTATCAGTGATGTCAGAGTGTGGATGGAGCTGGGCTGTCTGTCAGCTTTTTACTTTCATTTTAGGCTGTTTGCTACAGGGTGTGTTTTAGTTTTGTTTTCAGTGTTGGAGCTGAAGCCAGACAGAGCAGGTGTACTGCTGATCTCTCTGCCATAAAAGACTATCCCTTGAGCATTTGGTGATTCCGAATTATATATGTTTTCAGTAGTCGGGCAGCACGGTAGCACACGTGATTAGCACTGTGGCTTCACAGCGCCAGGGTCCCAGGTTCGATTCCCCGCCGGGTCACTGTCTGTGTGGAGTCTGCACGTTCTCCCCGTGTCTGCATGGGTTTCCTCCGGGTGCTCCGGTTTCCTCCCACAGGCCAAAGACGCGCAGGTTAGGTGGATTGGCCATGATAAATTGCCCTTAGTGTCCAAAAAGGTTAGGAGGAGTTATTGGGTGATAGGGTGGAGGTGAGGGTTTAAGTGGGTCGGTGCAGACTCGATGGGCTGAATGGCCTCCTTCTGCACTGTGTGTTCTATGTTCTATGTTCTATGAATGTAAACCTGATGTGCTTCTATGAAAAAGTGTTTCTTCTGTCTTCTGGATGTTGTTTGTGAAGTTATTAAGGATTACTTAGTTTTGTATTCTTTGGGGGTTGTATTTGAATTGATGGTTGCTAAGATGTTCACTGTATGTTTCAAAAAGGTTAACTTGAGTTCATAGAATAAACATTGTTTTGCTTTAAAAGTTACTTTTCCATTTCTGCTGTACCACATCTGTAGAGCGGGCCGTGTGCTCCCCATACCACAATCTATTCAAAGTTGTGGGTCAGTTGTACTCCATGATACACTTTGGGGGTCTCTAAACCCTGGCCCATAACAAATTGGGGGCTCGTCTGGTATAAAAGTCTATCTATTGGATTGGCTTAGTGAATTTAAAGACAGTGAGGGATGAGCATATTGTGGTTGCTTTTCAGGTGTGGTATTTTAGTTTAAGTAGGGAGTGTGTTGTGGACAATGGCTCTTCCAGAGGCTCAGAAGATTTTAGGGGTGGAGACGGTCACACGCAGTACCTTACGGACAGAGACTAAAAGCAGACTGTTAGATTTGGCAAAAACATTGCAGTTAATATTACCTGACAAAATGCGAAAAGATGAGGTAATTATAGCGGTGGCTAAGCATTTAAAGTTGCCTGAGATACAGTTTGACTCATTGGAAATGGCAAAAATTCAGT
This sequence comes from Scyliorhinus torazame, assembly GCF_047496885.1. Lineage (NCBI taxonomy): Eukaryota > Metazoa > Chordata > Chondrichthyes > Carcharhiniformes > Scyliorhinidae > Scyliorhinus > Scyliorhinus torazame. The sequence continues at coordinate 158,393,297 of NC_092719.1, forward strand.
TACAACTTAAACAAATGGGGAAAGAATTAAATACGAAAGAGATAGAGAGGAAAAAGAAAGAGAAAGGGAGATGCAGATCAGAGAAAAAGATAAAGAGAGAGAGTTTGAACTTCAGAAAATGGCCATGAAACATGTAAATCAGTTAAAATTGGCAGACGTAAAGGGAAACGTACAGTTGGATGATAGTGATGAGGATAGTGAGAAAGAGCGTCATAGTCGAAGGCTTGGTATGGATCTATTTAAATATGTCCAAGCATTGCCAAGGTTTGATGAGAAGGAAATAGAAGCCTTTTTCATTTCATTTCAGAAGGTAGCTAAACAAATGAAATGGCCACAGGACATGTGGGTATTACTGATTCAAACAAAGCTGATAGGTAGGGTTAGTGAAGTATTTGCATCACTACCGGAGGAGGGACCTGGGATGTATGAGGAGGTAAAAAAATCCATCTTAGGTGAATATGAACTGGTGCCTGAAGCCTACAGACAAAGGTTTAGAAATTTAAGGAAACAAGTTGGTCAAACATACATGGAGTTTGAAAGGCTAAAACAGAGTAATTTTGATTGGTGGATAAGGGCTTTGAAAATAGACCAGACGTATGAAGCTCTCAGAGAAATTATTCTTTTGGAGGAGTTTAAAAATTCAATTCCTAATGTAGTGAGAACTCATGTGGAAGAGCAGGGGGTTAAAACTGCAAGGTTAGCAGCAGAAATGGCAGGTGATTATGAATTAGTTCATAAATCAAAGCTTGGTTTTCAACATCAGTTTCAGCCTGTGAGGAATAGAATCATAGAATTCTTAGTGGAAGAATCATAGAATTTACAGTGCAGAAGGAGGCCATTCGGTCCATCGAGTCTGCACCGGCTCTTGGAAAGAGCACCCTACCCAGGCCCACACCTCCACCCTATCCCCATAACCCAGTAACCCCACCCAACACTAAGGGCAATTTTGGACACTAAGGGAAATTTAGCATGGCCAATCCACCTAACCTGCACATCTTTGGACTGTGGGAGGAAACGGGAGTACCTGGAGGAAACCCACGTAGACACGGGGAGAACGTGAAGACTCTGCACAGACAGTGACCCAAGCTGGTAATCGAACCTGAGACCCCGGAGCTGTGAAGCAATTGTGCCAACCACAATGCTGCCGTGCTGCCCTATGGGCACTGGGGACATGAGAAATACTCAAGTGGTACAGGTGATCTGATGAGAGATAATAAGGAGAGTGTACCTCAGACTAAAAAAGAAATCCAGGAGGGTGGAAGAGACATGAAAAGTTTCAAATATTTTCACTGTAATAAAATAGGCCACGTAAAGTCACAGTGTTGGTGGTTGAAGAAAAGCACTGGGAAGGCTGATGTGGCAAAACAGGGGTTTGTTAAAGTGGTAAAGGAAAGCCCAAGTGAAGCGAAGGAGGTGCAAAAGGTTGTGCAACCTGATCAAGAGGTGATTGATAAGAAGGTGCCAGATCTCTTTAAAGAATTTACTTGTGTGGGTAAAGTTTACTAATGTGTATCAGGAGGAGCAGGTAAATAAGTCACAATTTTAAGAGATACGGGAGCTGGTCAATCTTTAATGGTAAGAGATGAAGAGTTAGGTAGTTTGGGAAGAATATTGCCAGAAAAGGTGGTAATATGTGGGGAGTAGTAGTGTTCCATTATATAAGGTAAGGTTGGAAAGTCCAATGAAGAGTGGTGAAGTGGTAGTAGGAGTAATAGAGAAAGTGTCTTGTCCAGGAATACAGTTTATCTTGGGAAATGATATAGCTGGATCGCAGGTGGGACTGATGCCTACTGTGGTTGATAAGCCAGTGGAAAATCAGACAACTGAAGTGTTGAAGGATGAATATCCTGGGATTTTTCTGGATTATGTAGTAACAAGGTCGCAAAGTCACAGGTTAAGACAAGAGGAGAAATCAAAGAGGGAAGATGACGTTGAAGTGCAATTATCAGAAACGAGTTTTGATCAGATGGTTGAAAAAGAACAAGAACAGGTGGAGGATGAGGCGGATATTTTTAGTTCAGGAAAATTGGCGGAGTTACAACAGAAAGATATAGAAATAAAACAGAATCATAAATCAGAAAATTCCATTCGTACTGTTTGCAATTAGGGATGCACCTAATGAGTCAACCAAATTCAGTCCTTTTGAACTAATTTTTGGCCATGAGGTAAGAGGATCGCTTAAATTGATTAGGAAAAATTGGTGACTGAGAAATCGGAAATTACATTATTGGATTACGTGTCAAATTTTAGGAAACGATTAAATAGAGCAGGTGAATTGGTTAGACAACATTTAAGGGTTGCACAAAATGTGTTGAAACGGGTAGCGGACAAGAAATCCAAAGTTCGTAGTTTTACCAGTGGAGATAAAGTTTTAGCATTGTTACCAGCGGTAGGTGAACCTTTAAAAGCAAGCTTTTGTGGACCTTATCAGATTGAAAGGAAATTAAGTGAGATGAATTATGTGGTAAAAACACCAGATAGAAGGAAGACTCACCGAGTGTGTCATGTGAACATGCTTAAAAGGTACTTTGAAAAGAAAGGAGAGAAAAAGGACGAGGTTTTAACGAGTCTAACTCAAAGTGACGAACCAAATCCAGATGACGTGGAATTTGACATACCTCAAATTAAATTGGAAAACGAGTCTGTTCTTAAAAATTGGGATAAATTGTTGAGTTACCTTCCAGAGGAAAAACAAACTGACCTGAAAGTTATTGATATCATGTGGGCATGTTTGTAGAGATAAATTGGGAAGTACTAAAATGGCTATACATGATGTAGATGTGGGAAAGGCTGTTCTGAACAAACAACATCCAGATAGACTTAACCCTTTAAAATTGGCACAGGTTAACAAAGAGATTAAGAGTATGCTTAAAAATTGCATAATTGAAGTGGGTTGCAGCCAATGGAGCTCACCCATAGTGATGGTACCAATACCAGACGGTACCCAATGTTGTGTGTGGACTATAGAAAGGTTAATGCAGTTACAAGAACGGACTCTTATCCTATCCCACGTTTGGAGGATTGCATTGAGAAAGTGGGACAATCAGCTTTTATTTCCAAACTGGATTTACTTTAAGGTTACTGGCAGGTACCTTTATCCGAAAGAGCGAAGGAGATTTCAGCTTTTGTGACTCCAGATGGTATATACCAATTCAAAGTTATGCCATTTGGCATGAAAAACGCACCAGCCACATTTCAACGGTTAACAAACAAAGTTGTTTCAGGATTACCTAATTGTGCGGTATACAACGACGATCTGGTAATTTTCAGCCAGACATGGACAGAACATTTGAAACATCTGATGGATTTATTCGATCGACTTCAGGAGGCGGGTTTGGTGGTAAAGCAAGCCAAAAGTGAATTTGGAAAAGCCCAAGTCACTTTCCTTGGCCATACAATCGGACAGTTTCGAATGGTCCCATGGGATGTGAAAACAAAAGTTATTGGAGAGTTTCCGATACCCTCGACACAATGGGAAATAATGCGATTTCTTGGTATGAGTGGATTTTACCGGAAATTTGTACCGAATTTTAGCAGTGTGGTCGCTCCACTGACGGACTTGCTCAAGCAGCGTAACAAATTCCAGTGGACAGCAGAGTGAAGCCTGAAGGCTGTGTTAACCACTGCTCCTGTGTTCGCCATCCCAAATTATACAAAACCATTCAAAGTGGCTGTTGATGTGAGTGATGTGGGTGTAGGTGCGGTGGTTCTACAAGACGACGACGAAGGGCTAGAGCGGCCTATTGGTTATTTTTCAAAGAAATTGAATTCTCACCAGGAAAAGTATTCCACGATTGAGAAGGAGACTGTGAGTTTGGTGCTGGCTTTGCAACATTTTCACATTTATGTGACCAGCAATCCGTCTGACACCATTATATATACTGATCATAATCCGTTGACATTTTTGGAGTGATTCCGGAATAACAATGCAAGGCTGTTTCGCTGGAGTTTATTGTTGCAGCCATTTCATTTAAAAATAGTACATGTGGCAGGACAAGAAAACGTGATAGCCGATGCTTTGTCACAAATGTGATGAACGGAAGCAGTTTCAGTTGGAGGAAGAAGAACAAAAATGGACTATATTATTATATCTGTTTGCATGTGCTGCTTTTTGAAACGAAAAAGTATATTTACTGTGTGCATTTCTTAAAGAATGGTGAAAAGGTGAAAAATGAAACCATCTTGATGTTGATGGGTTTTTTTTTCTTTGGGGGAGCAGGTGTCATCTGAGAGTACCTTTAAGAAATGGGTGTTTCAGAAATGTACCTTTAAGAAATGGGTGTTTATCAGTGATGTCAGAGTGTGGGTGGAGCTGGGCTGCCTGTCAGCTTTTTACCTTTGTTTTAGGCTGTTTGCTGCAGGGTGTATTTTAGTTTTGTTTTCAGTGTTGTAGCTGAAGCCAGACAGAGCAGGTGCATTGTTGATCTCTCTGCCATAAAAGACTATCTCTTGATCATTTGGTGAATTCAGAATTATAAATGTTTTCAGTAGTGAATGTAAACCTGATGTGCTTCTGTTAAAACGTGTTTCTTCTGTCTTCTGGATGTTGTTTGGGAAGTTAGTAAGGATTACTTAGTGTTGTATTCATTGGGGGTTGTATTTGAATTGATGGTTGCTAACATGTTCACTGTATGTTTCAAAAAGGTTAACTTGAGTTCATAGAATAGACATTGTTTTGCTTTAAAAATTACTTTTCCATTTCTGCTGTACCACACCTGTAGAGTGGGCCATGTGCTCCCCATACCACAATCTATTAATAGTTGTGGGCCAGGTGAACTCCATGATACACTTTGGGGTTCTCTAAACCCTGGCCCATAACACCATCATGTTGGGTAGGTGGTATTTGAAGGATTTGGCAGATGGGTTGTTTGGAGGGTTGTGGGCTATAGGATCAGAATCCCCCCCTGACTGGACTTTATGGAGTATGAAAAACTTCAAAATCCATGGACCCAGGCACTTTAAATAACAACCAAACCTCAACACAAAAACACAGAGGCAGGCTTTCCTGCAAGGGATTAATTTCAAACATTCCAACATCGCAGCCGAACTGATACTATTAAAGGACCAAAAATGGGGACATTATCACAATGGTGGCATGAGATAACTGCCATCAGATAACCCACTTAAGAAACTGAGGAGGCCATTGTTACCACCAAACAGCCCCAGACAGCAGCCATCATACAACAGCCTTCACTGCAGACAAGGAAGAGAGACATTTACAAGCATATCAGCTTTGGAGCCTGAGATATTTTACCTTGATGGAGTCCATTGTTTTCATTAATAGAAATAACATCAGCACTGAGTGAGTCTGTCTGGACCAGGGCATTTAACAGTCTAAAATGATTGAAAGGTTTTACGCACTGACCATCCAGCAGGATGGCTTCAGGAATTCTGTTTATGATATTCTGATAAGAACCATCATAAAAAGAACAAGATTGAAGGTCTGGCACAGCAGTCAAGGAGGAGGGTCAGGGACGGTTACCCTGGTTCGTGGATCTATGATTCACGCTGGAAAGGCCAATCACGTGGTGGATTGTAAGTTAACGGTCAAATTCCAGGGGTAGTCATCTGAGGTCTTTAAAGTGACTTTAAGGGTAACAACCAAATCCTGGGGGGATTTGGGTTTGAATTGAGGAAGGTTTGGGCAGAAACATAGGGCTTTGCTTATGGTTTTTAAATAGGTCGTGGTGATTTTGTGTGTTTAAATGGAAGCCAAGGTTAAATTGGCGAGGGATTTAAATCAGACTAGCCAATTAAGTGTTGTGTAGTGCCACTTACACTAGTTTAGAGCTCTTTATATTAGGGTGTTAGGATTTTTTTTTCAGAAACGAGTTTGTGGTTGCCAAACCTTGGGTCTGTGTAATTTTGTCCTTTATAAGATATAAAGTCAAGAGCCATCCATAAGAGGAATTGGAAGTGTGAATCTCTTACAGTGCTCTCTCCCCAACATCTTGACTTTGCTTTGTCATGTTCCTGATGAAGTCTCTTTCGACGTTTCGTGTCTTCCTGAATGAACCTTCTCTATTTTGGTTTGTCTCAAAGCAATGGCTCCCATGAGTTGACAGGGATGGTTGACTTCTTCAGGGATGCTTTGAGGATATCCTTAAAGCACTTCTGCTGTCCTCCTTGAAGTCTCCTGCCGTGACTGATTTCCTAGTATCCCTTGTTTCAAGACTCTGAGGTTACTACGCATACAAACTACATGCCCCACCCATCAGAGTTGGTTTTGAGTCATTAGTGCCTCGATGCTGGGCATATTGCCTTGGGAGAGCATGCTATGGATCCCCTAATTTATCACTGGGTTAGGAGGATCTTGTAAAGGAACCTCTGGTGGTAGTGCTTTGAGGTGCCTGCTGTAGAATGTCCAAGTTTCCAGAACATATCGAAGTGTGGGTGATCACTGCTGCCCAGTGTCATGGTTAACTTGTTTTTCTGTGCTCAAACTCTAAATTAGATTTGTACTGTGAGTTAAGGCAGGACACAAAGTTTACTATTTTTCTCCACTTCCTTATCGTAAAGGATCAGAGATGATGAGAGGGAATTTTAAAGAGCGTTTCACTTTTTAACTTTGTGTTTATCAAGGTGTGGGATGTTAATCAGGGGGAAGGAGATGCTCTGCATTTCAGAGACAGAATTGGCCCCAAGTACCCACATGTCAAATATATTGGAGGAGAATTGCAGCTCAATTTCTGGATTAATGCCTAAAATATCAGGGGGCTAGAGGCAGTCAAACAATGAATGCCTGATACAATACCCACTGGGGTTGTTGGGGGTGACATTTGGGGGTGCTGGAAATGGGCCCTCAGACAACACCGTACCTCCTAAGTAAATTTTTGTTGTGCCTATTTTCACATTATTTGTATTTTTTTCCCATTTTGCCATAGGTGGTGATCCCGTCTTTGATCATTTTTACAACTGCAGCGTCCATCTGGTTACCGTTATTGTTGAATCAGCACATAACATTGGTGAATCTTGTATTCATTAGTCATTTCAGTCTCCTAGTTGTGGTCATTGTTTATGGATCTGGAATATGCCACTGATGAGAAATGCTGCAGTTGGGCTATATAGGATCTCCGGAGGAGTCACTTTTTGGACAACCAGTCTACTCCTCTTCCAGCATTGTTAAAGTTCATGCAGTCATGCAATAAAATAACAAGAGGCATACAAACAAGACAGCACGGTAGCCTTGTGGATAGCACAATTGCTTCACAGCTCCAGGGTCCCAGGTTCGATTCCGGCTTGGGTCACTGTCTGTGCGGAGTCTGCACATCCTCCCCGTGTGTGCGTGGGTTTCCTCCGGGTGCTCGGTTTCCTCCCACAGTCCAAAGATGTGCGGGTTAGGTGGATTGGCCATGATAAATTGCCCTTAGTGTCCAAAATTGCCCTTAGTGTTGGGTGGGGTTACTGGGTTATGGGGATAGGGCGGAGGTGATGACCTTGGGTAGGGTGCTCTTTCCAAGAGCCGGTGCAGACTCGATGGGCCGAATGGCCTCCTTCTGCACTGTAAATTCTATGATAATCTATGATAATCTATGACAACAAAAATGCAAAAAAAATAATTGTGTAGTTTGTTAAAATACATTCTCAAACTAGACTTGTAACTTCAACCTGAAACTGAGGGGGCATGAGCAGGTTAATATTGAATGGTTCAATAAATCAGAAGTGATCGAGTTGCAATATTCAGATTTGGAATGTTTTAGGGCTCCATCACATGTTATCAGCGTGTCTTAAACTCTAAATTTCCTACATGAGGAGTTCTTGGAACAAATTCTGACAGAAAGATGGATGTGTTTCTGCACAGTGGCACAGCGGGTAGCACTGCTGTCTCACAACATCAGGGACCCAGGTTCAATTCCAGCCTTGGATCACCGTCTGTATGGAGTTTGTACGTTCTCCGCATGTCTGAGTGGGTTTCCTCCGGATGCTCCGGTTTCCTCCCACAGTCCAAAGATATGCAGGTTAGGTGGATTGGCTAAATTGCCCCTTAGTTTCCAAAAGTTTAAGTGGACTTACTTGGTTACGGGGATAGGGTGGAGGCAGGACCTAGATAGGGTGCTCTTTCACAGGGTCAGTGCAGACTTGATGGGCTGAATGGCCTCCTTCTGCACTGTTGTGAAAGAATGGGGCAGATTTTGATCTTAATGACTTTAAGTGTTAAGCATCTTCAGCAGAGCAGAGAGAAGACAATGTGGCAGGAGGAATGCATCCAGTAATGGAACATGCCTGATTTACATACCATTTAAATTGATAAAAAGCAATGCACAAGTTCTTCAACTGCATGAAATTCTCCTTGTCTGATTTTCCTCACTACCCTCTGCTGAGGCAATAGAGAAAGAAAATTGGAAAACTCGCTGACCTAGAAATTGATTTGTGTCCATCCCTTGGCATGAACGGGGCACAGTTAAGGTGGAAAGGGTAGACCTGGGATCCACTCAATATTGAGCCTCATTTGCATCACCATTTGAATTTCAAGTTGATGCGACATACGTTAAGGCAACAGTCCTCGGGGAGGTCTTATAAGAGTTAAGCCATCAGCGGTGGAGTGATAACAAGAGCAACTGGGTAAAGAAGGGGATGTGACTGGGAGAAGGAGGATTTTAACTTGGAGTCAGAAGGAAAATTCCTCCACCTACCTATTTCTATTAAGTCTTATTTTAAAAACATTTTTTTTAAGCCTGCAATAAGCTGCATGTAGTCCAATGTCTTCCAAACCTCCGGGACTCCCTTGTTATTGAGTATAGATCGATTTGGTGCTGCTGTTTGTAACCGGGGACATCTTTAAACATTATGCACTTCTGTCTCAGAATGCCATGTGTACGCTAAGCACCATACAGGGTGCTTTTGCATTCCTCTTTTAAAAAATAAATTTAGAGTACCCAATTCATTTTTTCTAATTAAGGGCCAATCCACCTACCCTTAACACCTTTGGGTTGTGGGGGGCGAAACCCACGCAAACATGGAGAGAATGTGCAAACTCCACATGGACAGTGACCCAGGGCCGGGATCAAACCTGGGGCCTCGGAGCCGTGAAGCTATAGTGCTAACCACTGTGCCACCGTGCTGCCCTTTTGCAATCCTTATAAGCTGTTAAAACAAGTACAACATCTTTAAATATCTATTCCTGTGTCTGTCATTTGCGCTCACCAAGGAATGGCAGTAAATTGGGAAGTATAATTTCAATTAAAATCATTAATGCTATATTCTTGCACAAATGTTTAATAATTATTGAACCCCAAATTGCATGCTAACATATTTTAAACTCCTGGACCCTCATGCACGTAACTCAGAATTCTACATCTAATGTTGCATTTTTTGTTCATTTGTGAGAACAACTTATGTAACTTAAAGAAAGGAAACAATACATCACATAGTATTCACTTTTATTTGTAACTGCACCTCTACACAGAGTTAGAAAACACCAATGTTTTGATGAATTTTTAATAAAACACAAATGCATGATTAAAAATAGGAACAAACACTTCAGGAGCACGGAGAAATTAATTTACTGCAATTATATTCCTCTTTGCTTTTACATTTGTAAAAGTAAAAAGTTACAGTAACCAGACATCTGTCCATACTGTAGCATTTACTTATTCCTCACTCTGTTGCAGGCCTACCACAATGATTCACTAACCTCTTAAACTACACTAAAGATTGTGGGAATCATTTACTGACATTGCACTTTATTTACATAGCTCTACATCAGATGTCATTGGTTTTCATGCAATTATGCTTAGCTTGCTAGTTTAATGTAGAAGTCCTTGTATTGAAATTAAATACAAATGCAATCAATACAAGTTGTACAACTATGTATTCCCACCATGGTGAACTTCCAAACAATGTTAAGCAAGTACCCCTTGGATAGTCTAAAATGTTGCAAACATTTAGTTAATAGGTTACAGACCAATGGATTGTAATAGCTACACTAATTTGTGACAACCAATTGTTTTCTAATCAAATTACTGCTTCAGTATTTTGACTTGCCAGTTATTCAATGCAGAGTTAGATAATGTGAGAAGGTGTGATAACCCAAACCACACCAGGGTTCTCTTTTTATCATTAAACTGAGTAGTTGGGTTGTGTTATCAACAATAGGTCACTGCCATAATTATTTAATTAACTTAACTGATTGGGTTAAATTGTTTGCTTATAGCCAAGCGCTGGATTGGATCATTTGAACTTAAAAAGTACTGAACATCTGTGATAGGAATATAGGACAGCTATTTAACTCTTAAAAGATGCTCTTTTCCCTCAGTCGCACTACCGTTGTAATGATTTCAACAGACTTCTGTTGAACATAGATTGATGAATAGAATTGGAGGTGTTTGAAGTGTCAGGCTAATCAATCACTGGTGAATTCATTCACTTCTTCAGTCAAATTACAATTTTTAATTGATGAGCAATACTAGGATTAATGGGCAATGGATTGATGTGATGTTTCTGTTCCATTTCTGTGAAGGTGGTAAAGTGGGAGGCAATGTGCCCAAGAAAGAAATGGCTGAGAGACAACACGCTTTCATTCTGCAGTGGTCTTTTGCTTAGTAGTTGGCGAACCCGGTTTCTAGGACTGAGACATTTCGGATGTGGTAAGCCCAACCAGCTCAGCATATTCAGCTGACTTCCACTTCTTCATTCAGATAATCGACCACAAGAGCAATTTGGGAAAACTTGATGCATAAATGAGATTCGACTTACTACACATAATCTATGTTAATAAAAGAAAACCCTTTATCTTCAACTCACTCTGGACTAAAGTGGTCTCCCACATTCAGACAAATTATGCAGACTGCCCTAAACTACACAATGTCAACATCTGGAGAGAGATTCCTGAGAACTTACAGAAAAGATTAGCTGCTCTCAACTTCTCCCAGATAACATTCCTCATTGGAAAAATCACACACAACCCAGGATAATGATTATGTTAAACAAAAGCTGGACTTTACATTGAGCCTATCACTCAAAAGGAAGGATACAAGATGTTGTCTTTTATCCTAAACATTTTTTAGGTTGTGGAATAAAAGCTTTGCATTGGCCTTTTGGTTTCCTTCGAGTTGTGTTTATAAAAGATACCAAAGATTCCCTCTGCTGTTTTTGTGGAATCATAGAATCCCTACAGTGCAGAAGGAGGCCCTTTGGCCCATCGAGTCTGCACCAACCCTCCGAAAGAGTACACCACCTAGGCCCAGGCCCCCACCCTTTACCCGTAACCCAGTAACCCCACCTAACCTTTTTGACACTAAGGGGCAATTTTGCATGGCCAATCCACGCAACCTGCACATCTTAGGACTGTGGGAGGAAACCCACGCAAGACAAAGGGAGAGTGTGCAAACTCCACGCAAACAGTCACCCAAGGCCAGGATCGAACCGGAGTACCTGGTGCTGTGAGGCAGCCGAGCTAACCACTCTGCCACCATGCCGCCCCAATTCACTATCTGGCATATACCTGTTACTTGTGGAAACTGAGTACTGAAAAGAATGATGGACCATTCCTATAGCTCTATTATTTAAAAAATTAGAAAGATTGTTCAGTGTCCCAAACAGTTAGTTCACTGTTTGTTCACCTCATCATTTTCACTAAATTACTAAGAGTTAAAACTCCAGCGTGAGTGGTACTGCTGGTGTCCACAACTAATCAGCACCCTTTTGGCAGTCATCTACCTGAATAGAAGGCAACACATGCCATTCAGACTATTCCAGCAGCTATCCCTGAGTCCAGGCTACCCCGGGTGCAGTATGACATGGCCCCATGTAATGTTCATTGTTGAGTCCGATATGAAGGCGAGATTTTCTTTTTAGTTTCATGGCAACACAATGATGTCACTGGCATGATGACACCTGAGCATTCCAGACAGTGTGTGTCAGGACAGTTTTAAATTCAGCGAGATGTTCGGCCTCCTTTAACGGCTGTTGTCACAACTTTTTATTAAGCAGGTGGTGGTGCAAACCCAATTCCTGTCTGTCAGCACTTGTCGGCTTGAAAACCATAACGTACTCTAATTTTCTAAATTGGCAATTCACTGAACAGTTAGATATTGTCAAGAGTTGGTAATTACATTCAAGATGTGCAGGTGAGCATATCCCTCATCACTGTATAACTCTCCTTGTGATGCTTGATCTGTTTATCTCGCGACTGAAGATCTAAAAATCACTTTGAGGTCCAGACCATCATTCATTAAATAATGGAGATGTTGGAACAGATATGAGATAAGTGAGTTAATTCTATATCATTTATTGCCTGGTTCACAAAATGATACTGAAATGTGCCTTAAGAATTGCTTGTAAAATACTAATTGAAGTTAATTATACCTACTGGGCTCAGTACACCACAAGAAGCACTTTAATTGTTTTTTTTTGATGAGCTGAACCATGTTAGACTAATCAAAGAATTTAAACGTTGAGTTAAATGTCTTACAATGCATTAAAATTGAACTATTTCCATTCTCATTTGAAAATGTTATCACTAAATTCTTCTGAGGTAATCAAAAATGGATTAATGACACACAGGTGTATAGACTTATGACAGCATTACTTTTCATGTTGTGCCAGAAACAACCATGAAAGAAGAAATGGCTCAACAATAAAGCCTTTTGTGAGTTATTTATCTAAATTAGATTATCGAAGGTGCATAGAGCTGTGGAGAAAGAGCAAGAGACAGGGGACTAATTGGATATTTCTTTATAGAACTGGCAAAGGCATAATAGGCAGAATTAATGGTGAACCATCTTCTGGAACTATTGCAGTCTCTGTGGTGAAGGTTGTAACAGTTTTGATATATTGAGTGCAATTCAACAGAAAAATTTCCAAGTGACATTTTAGGAGAGTTTGGCAGGGTGTTTGCACTGCTTTTTTGGCAGTTCAACCACACTTAGTCCTTGGGGAGTTTCCTCCCAGTCATACCCACACTTAGGGCACGATCTAGCTGAACAAAAAATAGAGACTGTTCTGGGTGGGATTAGTGGGGTCATTCCCAGCGCTTCTAGCTATCTAACGGCACTCTTTTTTTGTGACCCAATGCGGAAGGCTCCCCCCTCCTCTCGAGGCCGCACTTAGCGCCACTTTTAAATTATGCCCCGATCTCTCGACCCCCCCCCCCCCCCCCAACACAACCATCGGACACCCCCAACCCCGCCGCACTTCACCTCACATGGGCAGGACACACCTGAGCCCGATCCACAGCATGGGCAAAATACCAGCCAGGCTGTGCCACCTGGGCACCTTGGTGCAAGGGTTTAAGAAGCCACTTAGCCATGCTGCCACTGGAACTAATGAACACTCGGCATCTATTGACCTCGCTGAGGTAACACCAGCTGGGCGTTGTTCAATACTTGTCCCCACAAACGTGTACCAGGCGGAGCGATACCAGGTGGTGTTTCACCAGGCGTTCAGAGGCCCCTGGGTGATCGTCCTCCGGGCAGGGTGGTACCCTGACACTCCTGGTGCTACTTGGGCACCTTGGCACTGCCAGCCTAGTACCCTGGCAGTGCCACCTGGGTACCCTGAAAGTTCTTAAATTTACTTAGCTATGCGAGTCTGGGTTTTGCCCACAATGGGTGCCTCGCAAGATATGGTTAGATTTCACAAGACTAACGGCCATCAGGAATCCCGGAGGAGGCCTCTCCCAGGATCTACCAGCCACGCCTTGGCCCAGTTCCAGCAGGGCGTTAGATCGTGCCCTTAGAAAGTTTTTCATCTCTGGGGAGCTGAACTCACTGGTGAGACCAGCTCCTTCGAGGTCGGGTTGCCATTTTGAAAGGGTGCTCCGATGTCTCAATGAGTTTGAGGGTCCCCCATACCCCCCACACGCAGGCAATTTCACCCCCCCCCCCACAAACACACGGGCATTACCCCACATCCCCCAAGTGAGGTCACCCCATTATAGGGTCATGGGGAGGGTCTCCCTTTCGGGCCTTCCCTTTTCAGGACCCCACACTTAACCCTCCCCCCCCAAGCTTTGTGAGGTCCCTTCATACATGCACTTCATCCCCCACTCTTCATACTCCCCCTCATCCCCCTTTCATGAGCATGGCCCCTCTCAGTCCCAGACCCTTGAAAGTGCCACCCTGGCACCTGGACACCCTGGCACTGCCACTCAGGCACCCTGACAGTGCCCCTGCCAGCCTGGCAGTGTCACCTGGGCATCCTGACAGTGCCCCTGCCAGCCTGGCAGTGTCACCTGGGCATCCTGACAGTGCCCCTGCCAGCCTGGCAGTGCCACCAGGGTACCTTCACAGTGTATGGTGGCACTGCCAAGGTGCCCATGTGCCAGCGGGAGAGTCAGGTGGCGACCCTGTCCTCAACCACCCATACAAATCTATTTTATTGTAGTGTTAATAAATTAGCTTTGTTCAAAACATAACTTGATGTTCTTTGTGCGACACTACACTTCAAAGCCATCCTCATCCATAAAGCAAAGAACATCACACTCATTTTACACCAGTATCAGTTTGAGCCCTAGTTTAGGAGAGGAAAAAATATTAAAACTCACCATTTAATGCTCACCTAATTGTCTCTTGGTTTCAGCTCCCAGGCCTCACTGTCTCTGCCTCCCCTTCTTGAACCACTCCTTTACAAGCATATGAACATATGAACACACAAATTGGGAGCAGGGGTAGGCTATTCAGCCCCTCGAGCCTGCTATGCCATTCAATAAGATCATGGCTGATCTGACTTTAACTTCAACTCCACATCCCTGATAACCTTTCACCCCTTTTAATCAACTCTGCTCCCATTGCCTTTTGAAGAAGGGAATTCCAAAGACTCATGACTCACTGAGAGAAAAAAATGCTCCTCATCTCTGCCTTAAAGAGTGACCCTTGATTTTGAAACAGTGACCCCCAGCTCTAGATTCTCCGACAAGAGGAAACATCGGGCTGGATTCTCCACCGGTGGGATGCTCCTTTTTGCCAGCGCCCGGGGGTTTCCCGACGGCATGAGGTTGCCCCACAATGGGAAACCCATTGACCGGCCGGCGTAACGGAGAATCCCGCCGGCGGTTCGGGGCAGAAAAGTGGCGCGGCGGGGCGGAGAATCCCGCCCATCCTCTCCACGTCCACTTTGTGAAGACTCTTCAGTGTCTTACAGATTTCAATCGAGTCTTACTTTGTAAAAGAACAGACGGCACATCTTCCATCGCTGCACCAAATTCCCTCACTTCCCAAATTCCAAAAGTTAAGCACCCGGCCTTGCAGCAGTTAGACAAAGCTACATGTTTGTGCAGCTAACTATTATAGGTAGGGATGGCAGAATTCCTTCCCTAAAGGATATTAGTAAACCGTATTGTTTTTTCTCCACTCTTTCTGTTGTTCCAGATCAGATAGTTAATAAATTAAAATGATGAATCTCTGCTTAATTTCACCTTTCGAATGAAACATGGAACATCCAAACAAGTTACAATTCCAGGAAAAGAAACAAGCTTTTCTTAAAGTGATTATTATTAAAGTTATTGTGAGGACAAATTTTCACCAATATCAAATTAGAATCCAAATTGTTAGGATTGATGAACAGCTTTCTGAGTTCAACTGTAGCGCCTTTGTGTCTTGTAATAATAGACTGGATTCCATTTCTGAACTGTTTAAACAAACACATGAGTCCAACTACATGAGCGCGTGCAGGTATGTGTAAATACATTCTAATTTACTGTGACAAGTGTGCATTCTTCCTGTATGAGTTTAGACAATGAAGTCTGGAAAATGATACAACCTGGGGAAACAAAGAGTTCAATTCTATCCTCATGTTTTCCAATAGGTAGCAACGGGAGCAGAAATCCCCGTTTGGTGTTTTATCTTATCATCTTAGAGTGCCAATGTCAATTGTTCTGTACCTTGCATCACTCTGGCTAACTTAGCCCAAGCTTATAATAAAAACATTGGGCTTTCTTTAGTCTCAGCAGCTCAATTTCATTCTGGTAGTGTATGTACCTACAGTACCATTGGGGAAGCTAAAGTGAGATTTGTTAGACTCATGAAATGTGGTGTCCTAAATATGAGACAGTTGATATACAGTAAGACATAGCTCACGCTGCACAGAAGTGGGTTGGGAGGATTATATTAAGGTGATGACAGCCCCTAAACAAGCTCTGTATTATGCACAACTCGACTGGTACGTCACTGCACCTGACGTGAAGTTAGCCAGCTCATCTTTTTCAATCTTTTTTAAATTCGGATGGCCCTGTATCCAAAAATGAGCAGGTCAGAGTAAGAAAGTGTGCCTGATCTGGGAGTAAATGCACAATGTCCCAAATCACTAACCTTGTGAAATTATTCAACCCTGCCCTCTCTCCCTCCCCTCTGCTTTCGCAGAAGTGCACACAATACTCCAGTTTTGTGGATGAAACACCAACAGCAGTTGCAGCCAAAGTGGCACTTTCCCTGCTCAAAATGAAAGAAAATTACTGAGAGTTGAGTGAGTTGTGTCCTTGGAGAAACTAATTGACCTATTGAAATTCTTTTTGTCTCAGTAAATCCTGAAGACTTGTCATTCAGGTCACTGCATCACACTTGCAGCCATTAGACACCTGGTAGGCACCACAATGGATCTGACCATACGTTTTATAATTTAGTTAGCAACAGGGAAGTGATAGGAAATGACACAAATGTTATTGGCCTCTTTGTAAAAGTTACCACACTTGACCAAATAGGTTAATACATTAGAAAGAAGAAACTCTTGATAAAGAGTAATAATAAGAATAGTCTTCTTATTTTTACACTTTCAAATATCTTTTCCCTTGTTTTGTGAACACGCAATCACCTCTGACTAAGAAAACAGATAGTGACCTGCCCCGAGGTTAAGCCAATTGCATCCTGCTATTAAATGGGGTTTGAATGCAGCTTTAGCAACACCAATTGACTTACCCTTGTTTTCATTCATAATGGCCCATTTGTATTTTTTTGCTCTGACGTAATGGAAGGATATGTTTTGAAGCAAGATGCAATAAGACTTTTCAATGACAGATGTGAAATATCAACTTAGAATTCATTATGTTCTATAATATTTTACATGATTGTGTTGCAAACACCTTCATTCAGTTGATGTTGATCAGACTTTATACTTTATGCACATTCTAAAACTGCGCATTAATCTACTGATGACCCTGATGATGTTTTGATCCAGCACCAATATGCACTTGGGCAAAACATCTGAAAATGCACTTTTTGCTGCCAGTGTATGCACACTTTTACACATTTTCCGGAATGTATTTTCAGTCCTTGTGTGAAAGAATTATGATTTGTTCCTGCAGCCTTGGCCATTTATGGTGCATTCAGCCTTTTCAGGGTTGTCCAGAGATCGCCTCTAGCCTCTGTCATTAACTTGTAAAGAGAAAGTAGTTTAAAGCCATTTCAGTCAGTCGGAAATCTATCACACAAGTAAAGATACCGAACACCAGTGAATTAAAGCTGAATTAATTAGTTCCTGCTATTGTCTTCCCCACATTTTAAGTGAGAATTCAATTTTAAGTGAGAATTCACGGTAGCACAAGTGATAGCAATGTGGCTTCACAACGCCAGGGTCCCAGGTTCGATTCCCCGCTGGGTCACTGTCTGTGTTGAGTCTGCACATTCCCCCGTGTCTGTGTGGGTTTCCTCCGGGTGCTCCAGTTTCCTCCCACAGTCCAAAGACGTGCAGGTTAGGTGGATTGGCCATGATAAATTGCCCTAAGTGACCACAAAGCTTAGGAGGGGTTATAGGGTTACGGGGATAGGGTGAAGTGAGGGCTTAAGTGGATTGGTGCAGACTCGATGGGCCGAATGGCCTCCTTCCGCACTGTATGTTCTATGTTCTAATTGTTGCAGATATTGTTCTTCGACCGATGCAACATTTTAATTTTTCAAGGTGTTCTAGAAAGAAAATGTTCGCCATGACATATTTTATCATGTACTGTACATCTTTATGAAGCCTTTTCTGCAGGACAATCTAAAGGCAGTTATGGAATAGCTTCATCAGTTGTGCGATAACAAAATAATATCTAAGTTCATTGTGTTTATTTTATAAAGGAAAATAAATCACCTGAATCATTGACTGCAAATTACCTATTGAATTCTTAATTCTGGAAAGGTAGGCATCGATCTGTGGTTGATGTGAACAGTACTGAGTTATGCTGCTGACCTCTTGTCAGTCATTCAAACCTCTATATGTTGTCCAAAGCTTTCATAAGTACATAAGGCATAGGAGCAGAATTAGGGCATCTGGCCTATCGAGTCTTCTCTGCCATTCTATCATGGCTGATGTGTTCCTCATCTGTTACCTACAATGCTACAGACCAAGAGCTGGATTGCAAAATCAGCCAGAGCATCTCCCCACTAGAACACATGATCTAGGAACAAGGGTAGGCAATTCAACCTCCCGGGCCTAACAGCTTCAATGTGATCATGGCTGATCCCATCATGGCCTCAACTCTGCCGTCCTGCACGTTCTCCATAACCCTTCAACCCATTACCAGTTAAAAATCTGTCAAACTCCTCCTTAAATTTATTCACTGTCCAAGCATCCACTGCACTCTGGGGCAGCGAATTGCACAGATTCACAACCCTTTGGGAGAAATAGTTTCTCCTAAAAAAAAAATCTGTTTTAAATTTGCTACCT
This sequence comes from Scyliorhinus torazame, assembly GCF_047496885.1. NCBI lineage: Eukaryota > Metazoa > Chordata > Chondrichthyes > Carcharhiniformes > Scyliorhinidae > Scyliorhinus > Scyliorhinus torazame. Next base: position 158,411,876 of record NC_092719.1, read on the forward strand.
CTTATTCATTATGACCTCTCGTTTTGGAATGCCCCACAAGAGGAAGCATCTGCTCCACGTCTACTTTATCCATACCTGTTAGCATCTTGTATACCTCGCTTTGATCTCCCCTCATTCTTCTAAACTTCATGGAGTATAGGCCTGTTCAATCTTTCCTCATACAACAAACCCCTCATCTCTAGAATCAATCTAGTGAACCTCCTGTGAACTGCCTCCAATGCCACTACATCTTTCCTCAAATAAGGGGACCAAAACTGCAGATGCAGTCTTACCAATGCCTGGTATAGTTGCAACAACACTTCCTTATTTTTATTCTCAATTCCTTTAGCTATAAATGCCAACATTCCATTTGCTTTCCTTATTATCTGCTGCACCTGCATGCTCGTTTTCTATGACTCATGCATGTGGACACCCAGATCACTCTGCATCGGAGCACCCCAAAGTTTCTCCCCATTTAGATAATAAGTTGCCTTTCCATTTTTTTGGACCAAAATGCAAGACCACACATTGCATTAAACGCCATCTGCCACATCTTGGCTCACTCTCTTAACCTATCTATATCCATTTGTAAGGTCATTATTTCCTCATCGCAACTCACTGTCCCACCTATTTTTGTGTCATCTGCGAATTTGACTATCGAACCTTCTATCCCTGTATCCAAGTCATTAATATAGATTGTAAATATCTGGGGCCCAAGGACCGAACACTATGACACCCCACTAGTTACATCTTGTCATTCAGAAAAAGACCCAATGATCCAGACTCTCTGTCTCCTGTCCGCCAGCCAGTCTTCTATCGAAGCTAATTAATTGAAAATGAAATGAAATGAAAATCGCTTATTGTCACAAGTAGGCTTCAAATGAAGTTACTGTGAAAAGCCCCTAGTCGCCACATTCCGGCGCCTGTTCGGCGGTGGCTGATACGGGAATGAATTACCCCTAATCCCACGTGATCTCACCTTGTGAATAACCTTCTGTGCGGAATCTTATCAAACACCTTCCGGAAGTCCAGATATACTATATCTACAGAATCCCCATTATCCACTTTGCTTGTTACATCTTTGAAGAACTCTAGCAAATTAGTCAAACATGATTTGTTCTTCATAAAACCATGCTGACTCTGATGGATTGTGTTTTGGCTTTCCAAATGTTCTGATATTACGTCCTTGATAATTGATTCTAACAATTTTCCAAAAACATATGTTAAATTAACTAGTCTGTAATTACTCACATTCTGCCTCCCTCCCTTTTTGATTCAGGGCATTACGTTAGCATTTTTCCAATCCACTGGAACCTTTCCCGTGTCCAGGGAATTTTGGAATATTTTTTTTTTTTTACGTATTCCTGGCTAAGACCGCGAACACTGGTCTGCCGCCGGTATAACGCCGCCTTGGCCTTGTTGAAACCTGCCCGCCGCTTTGCCAACTCGAGTCCAATATCCTGATAAATTCAGACATTATTCCCCTCCCAGACGCAGGTACACTTCTCCCTGGCCCACTGCAGAATTTTCTCTTTCTCTACAAATTTATGGAGTCTCACGGTCACCACCCGTGGCGGCTTCCCAACTCTAGGCTTCTGCCTCAGGGACCTATAAGCTCGGTCCACTTCAGGCACCTTATCTAGCACCCTTTCTGCCACCAGCCCCGCCAGCATCTTAGAGACGTACCTCGTGGCACTCACACCTTCCACTCCTACAGGCAGTATAGTCCTACTATTCTTTGGTTCTGTCTTCTCGAGGTATTCTCCTGCTCCTCCACCTTCGCCATCAACATTTTACAGAGGCCTCCTAGGAGCCCCATCTCTGCCTCCAGAGCCACCACACCATCACTGTGGTACGAGATCTCTCCTTCAATCTCCCGAATCTGTGACCCCTGCACCTCCAAACACCTCTCCACCCATTCCAGAGAACACTTCAGGGATGCCACAGCTTCTGCAATGGCCTTTGCATGATCCTCACGCATTTCTTTTCTCTGTTTATGGAATTCCTCCTTGATAAAAACCATCAGCTCCTGAATCTGGTGCCCTCCTGCTTGCCCTTCCACCACCTGCATGCTGAAAGAGGCTGTTGCTGCAGCACAAGTTTGTTTCAACTTTTCAGCCAAATCTCTCACTGTTTTCTGTTGGGTCTGGTGATCAGCAGACATGCTACTCCCGGGGTAAACTACTCCTCTACCATTCACCTACGCCTTTTCATCCAAACTCCACCCAGTTCTGTGTAACAAGAGCTCGTTACTGTGACTTCATAGATTTTCATAGAATTTACAGTGCAGAAATAGGCCATTCGGCCCATCGAGTCTGCACCAGCTCTTGGAAAGAGCACCCTACCCAAGGTCAACACCTCCACCTTATCCCCATAACCCAGTAACCACACCCAACACTAAGGGCAATTTTGGACACTAAGGGCAATTTATCATGGCCAATCCACCTAACCTGCACATCTTTGGACTGTGGGAGGAAACTGGAGCACCCGGAGGAAACCCACGCACACACGGGGAGGGTGTGCAGACTCCGCACAGACAGTGACCCAAGCCGGAATCGAACCTGGGACCCTGGAGCTGTGAAGCAATTGTGCTATCCACAATGCTACCGTGCTGCCCACTTCAAGCAGGAGCAGCCCTATATGTGACTATTCACTCCATGGTCACAACTGGAATTCGGAATTTTGGAATATTATATCCAATGGATCCACTATCTCTGCTGTCACTTCCTTTAACACCCTAGGATGTAGGCCATAAGGCCCTGGAGACTTATCTGCCCTCAATTCCAAAAGTTTGTTGAGCACTGTTTCCCTATTGATGCTGATTGTACCAAGTTCCACCCTTTCTGTTACCTCTGAATTGCCTGTTCCATTTGGAATGGCACTCGTGTCCCCCACCGTGAAAACTGAGGCAAAGTATTGATTTCGCATCTTTGCCATTTCTGTATCCCCCACTATTAACTCACTGGTTTCATCTTCCGAGGGACCAACATTCACCTGAGAGACTCTTCCCTTTTTATGTACCTGTAGAAGCTTTTGCTATTCTTTTTGATATTTTGCGCTAGTTTTTTTTGTAATTTACCTCAGCTCTTTTTATTACTTTTTTAGCATCCCTTTGTTTATGTTTGAAAGTTTCCCAATCTTCCAGCCTGCCACTGGCCTTTGCAATATTATATACCTTAGTTTTTGTCTTTATAATGTCTTTGACGTCCTTGTTTAGCAATGGATGTTTTTTTTACCCGCCTTACCATCTTTCTTCCTCACTGGGAAATATTTTAGTTGTGAGGAATTGAGTATCTCCTTAAACAACTGCCACTGCTCACCAGCTGTCCTACCTTTTAGCCTTCCTGCCCAGTCTACTCGGGCCAAATCTGTCCTCATGCCGATGTAGTTTTCTTTGTTTAATTCCAGAACACTCATGTGGGAATCCACTTTCTCACCCCCAAACTGAATCTTGAATTCTACCATACTATGGTCGCGACTCGCAAGTGGATCCTTAACTATGAGGTCAATAATTAATCCCTCCTCATTGCAGAACACCAAATCCACTACAAATCTAATTAATTCCTGGTGAACATATACTTCAGGGAAGAAGCTGATGGTTAACTATTTGGACAGGTGAACATCTTAAAAATCAGACTTAAAAATTGAACCAGCTAGAAATAATAACTAGGAGCAGGAGTAGGCCATCTGGTCCCTTGAGCCTGCGCCGCCATTCAATGAGAACATGGCTGACCTTTTTTGGACTCAGCTCCACTTTCCGGCCCGAACACCATAACCCTTAATCCCTTTATTCTTCAAAAAACTATCTATCTTTATATTAAAAACATTTAATGAAGGAGCCTCAACTGCTTCACTGTGCAAGGAATTCCATAGATTCACAACCCTTTGTCATGTGAGAGTACCCTTTAAGAAATTAGTGTTTAAGAAATGTACCTTTAAGAAATGGAGCTGCTCATGTTACTGGAGTGATGTCAGAGTGTGGGTGGAGCTGAGCTCTACTTCTGCTTTTTTAGTTTCGGTGTTGCATCTGCCCAATGGGACATTTCTATCCTGATGCCTCGCTATTTCTTCCTTGATGATAGATTCCAGCATCTAGATATTACCGAAGTCAAGCTAACTGGCCTATAATTACCCGCTTTCTGCGTACCTCCTTTTTTAAGCAGTGGTGTCACGTTTGCTCATTTCCAATCCGCCGGGACCACCCCAGAGTCTAGTGAATTTTGGTAAATTATCACTAGTGCATTTGCAATTTCCCTAGTCATCTCTTTTAGCACTCTGGGATGCATTCCATCAGGGCCAGGAGACTTGTCTACCTTTAGCCCCATTAGCTTGCCCATCACTACTTCCTTCATGATAACAATCATCTCAAGGTCCTCAGCTGTCATAGCCTCATTTCCATTAGTCACTGGTATGTAATTTTTGTCTTCCACTGTGAAGACGGACCCAAAAAGCCTGTTCATTTCCTCAGCCATTTCCTCATCTCCCATTATTAAATCTCCCTCCTCATCCTCTAAAGGACCAATATTTACCTGAGCCACTCTTTTTTGTTTTATATGTTTGTAGAAACCTTTACTGTCTGTTTTTATATTCTGAGCAAATTTACTCTCATAATCTATCTTACTCTTTTTTAGTAGCTTTCTGTAGCCCCCTAAAGATTTCCCAGTCCTCTCGTCTCCCACTAATCTTTGCCACTTTGTATGCTTTTTGATACTTCAATTTGATACTCTCCCTTATTTCCTGAGATATCCACGGTCGATTTTCCCTCTTTCAACCGTCCTTCCTTTTTGTTGGTATAAATCTTTGCTGAGCACTGTGAAAAATTGCTTGAAAGGTTCTCCACTGTTCCTCAACTGTCTTTGCTCCCAGTCTACCGTAGCTAGATCTTCTCTCATCCCATTGTAATCTCCTTTGTTTAAGCAGAAAACACTAGTGTTTGATTTTATCTTCTCACCCTCCATCTGTATTTTAAATTCCACCATATTATGATCGCTCCTTCCGAGAGGATCCCTAACTATGAGATAATTAATCAATCCTGTCTCATTACACAGGACCAGATCTAGGACCGCTTGTTCCCTCGTAGGTTCCATTACATACTATTCTAGGAAACTATCGCGGATACATTCTATAAACTCCTCCTCAAGGCTTCCTTGACCGACCTGGTTAAACCATCGACATGTAGATTAAAATCCCCCATGATAACTGCTGTACCATTTTTACACGCATCAGTTATTTCTTTGTTTATTGCCTGCCCCACCATAATGTTACTATTTGGTGGCCTATAGATTACTCCTATCAGTGACTTTTTTGCCTTACTATTCCTGATTTCCACCCAAATGAATTCAACCTTATCTTCCATAGCACCGACGTCATCCCCTACTATTGCCCGGATGTCATTCTTAAATAACAGAGCTACCTCCTTTACCATCCACTCTGTCCTTCCGAATAGTTTGATACCCTTGGATATTTAACTCCCAGTCATGACCATCCTTTAACCATGTTTCAGTAATGGCCACTAAATCATAGTAATTCACGATGATTTGCGCCATCAACTCATTTACCTTATTCCGAATACTACGAGCATTCAGGTAAAGTACACTTATGTTGGCTTTTATATCTCTGTTTTGAATCTTAACACCTCGATCAGTAACCTCTCCTAAGTCATATTTTCTCTTCACTTTTCTTCTAATTTTCCTTGTCGTTGAACCCATATCTTCATGTAACAACCTGCCGCGTCACTTTCCATTTATGTTTTTACTTCCCATTTTATTCCTTTTAGTTTTACTGGGCCTATTCACTGAGCTCACTGAGCTCTCCTCAGTCACTGTACCTTGTACTGTCGCCTTTTTTGATTTTTGACTATGGCTTCTCTGCCTTACACTTTCCCCTTTACTAAATGTCATGAAATGTTTTAAAGGATCAAGATTTTTGGTGCCGAACATCCCATAAGCATAAAATATTGATGAGGTACAATTCAGGGAAATGGGAAGTGATTGATTTTGGCAGGAAGAACATGGAGAGATTATACAAATCAAAGGTTGCAACTCTAAAGGGCATGCAGGATCAGAGGGACCTGGGTGCATCTGTGCAACAGTCATTGAAGGTGGCCGGACAAGTTGAGAGCAGGATGAGTAAAGCATACAGTATCTTAACCTTTATTAATATGGGCATGGAGTACAAGAGCAAGGATGTTATGTTGAATATGTATAAAACACTAGTTCAGCCTCAGCTAGAGTATTACATCCAACTCTGGGCACCGTACTTTAGGAAGAATGCGAAGGCATTGGAGGTACCGTGCAGAAAAGGTTCTCGAGAATGATTTGAGGGAACAGGAACTTCGGTTGTGAAGAAATATTGGAGTAAGGACTCTTTTCCTTGGAGAAAAGAGATTGTAAAGAGATTTGATACAGGTATTCAAAATTGTCAGGTGTCTGGAAATTTGTTCCCATGTGTGAAAGGATCAAGAACGAGAGGGCATCGATTTAGTTATTTAAAATTAAACAAAAAGGCAACAGAAACAGAGACATTTGGGGGGCGATTGTCTAATATGGAGCCCAAGTGTTCACGCCGTCGTGAACACCGTCGCGTTTCACGATGGCGCGAACCGTGCCCGGGTACAACCGATTCTGGCCCCCACAAGGGGCCAGCACAGCGCTGGAGTGATTCACACCGCTCCAGCCTCCTTTCGCGGCGCCAAATTGGCGGGGCACCAACCTGCGCATGCATGGGGCACTTCTTTAGAGTGCCGGCCCCGACCAACATGGTGTCGGTGTTCAGGGGCCAGCCGTGCCAGAAAGTAGGCCCAGGGGGGAGAGGCCGGCCCGCCGATTGCGTGCCAGACCCCATTAGAGGCCCCCCCGGTGTAGGAACCCTCCTCCCACCCCACAGGCCGCCCCCCCGACCGTTTGCGCAGAGTTCCCGCCGGCAGCGACCAGGGGTGAACGGCGCCGGCAGGACTCTGTTGTATCTGCGCGGCCACTCGGCCCATGCTGGTCGGAGAATCGGCGGCCCTGCCGCTTCCAGCGGCACGCGGCCAGCGCTGCGCCAAACGTGCCGGCGCAAATGCCGTTGATTCTCTGCACCTCGGAGAATCGTGCTCCAGCGTCGGGGAGTCGGGGTACGGTTGCGGCGATTCTCTGGCCCGGCGTGGGGCTCAGAGAATCATCCCCGTGGTAACCTGAAGTGTTATATTGTATATGCTTTGCATATTCACAAAACAAACTGAAGTTGGGATTTACTGTGTTTTGAATTTGAAAATCGGGTCAGGCTGCATTTCTGTTAATTCTTAATTTGCTCTTTTTATTTCAGGAGAAATATTGCTTAATAATTGAACAGTATTTCCTTTAGGCGACTGGAAGTGTGATCATAATGTGACTGATGATTGTTAATGCACTTCAATTAGTAGGAAAAGCCAAATTGCTTCCATGACAATATCATCTAAGTTGCTTAATAATAATTTCTATAAGTCTTAAAACTGTAGCAATTCATGTTAAACAGACTTTTCATTTATGAACCTTTTCTTAAAAGTACACATTTTATATTGCGTTGTGAAAGAACAAACCACTTTTATTGTCTAAAGGTTAAAACCTGCACTATGTAATAGTCGTAGTCCAGTTATCTTGCTGTTTAGATGGTTCTTCATATGTTTGTAGTTCAAGATTTAATGTCTGCTTCATGCTCGAGTCCACAATCACACATACAACGAAACTTGTCAGATCTGCTGTTTTGCTACAGAAGTAAATATGGAGGTGAGAGGCCTGCAGGGGGAAAATGAAACAAACATTCTCAACATGAACCTGCAATCACGCTCACAATACACTCCTCCTTACAGCAGCACTTCTGCTAATATCTATATAGTTGAATATTTTCATAATCAGGCATGATTTCTACTGTTGAAATTAAAATCTGGAATATGAAAATCTGGAATTTTGACTGCATGGTGGTACAATGCCAGAGATCCGGGTTCAATTCCGGTCTTGGGTGACTGTGTGGAGTTTGTATGTTCTCCCCATGTCGGCGTGGGTTTCTTCCCACAGTCAGAAGATGTGCAGGTTAGGTGGATTTATCATGCTAAATTGCCCCTAGGTGGGTTACAGGGATAGGGTGGGGGATTGGGCCCAGGTAGGGTACTTTTTCACCAAATGGCCTCCTTCTGCACTATAAGGATTCTATAAAGTACTCTTGATTTTTGTTTTGTTCAGATTAATGACTTTTAATCCAATTTTGTGTTACATTATTCACCAATGGAGCAAGAGATTAGGCAGGGAGCTGACCTGTTTCCAAAGCTTCATCATATTGATTTAGAGTTTGCCACTATGACTATGTATACAGGAACAGACCAAAGGACTGGAGCTGTCAAAGCCAACAGATATGCTAACCAATAAAGATTGTGTCCATTAATGTGCGTAGCATTAAATCTCCTACTCGATGTGTTACAACCTTGAATTACCTTGCCAAGGTGAAAGCTGACCTGCTTCTGCAGGAATGTGCAATACCACACCTCAACTCCTTCAAGCAATGATCGCGATGGTTGTTCCATGGTCATCAAACTGGTTAGGAGGAAGCAAGGATACGATCTCCGCCAACCCACCATCTATGAAGTTAAGGAGGTGGTGGGTGGGTGGGTGTCTCATCATGCTAGACATGTTGTAAAATAATGCTCCGCTTTGGATAATTAACATGTATGTCCTGGCTTAAAACAGCAAGTGGCTGGTTGGCCTTCAGCCACTCCCCCGGCTGCTGGCTACTTCCAGGCTGGTCGTTCTGGCCGGTGACTTCAACTGCATCATTGATGCGGCTGGATGATTTGGCACGACAAACTGCAAACTGGACATCAGTTCAGGGGTAGCACGGTAGCACAGTGGTTAGCACAATCGCTTCACAGCTCCAGGGTCCCAGGTTCAATTCCCGGTTTGGGTCACTGTCTGTGCGGAGTCTGCACGTTCTCTCCATGTCTGCGTGGGTTTCCTCCGGGTGCTCCGGTTTCCTCCCACAGTCCAAAGATGTGCAGGTTAGGTGGATTGGCCATGCTAAATTGCCCTTAGTGTCCAAAATTGCCCTTAGTGTTGGGTGGGGTTACTGGGTTGTGGGGATGGGGTGAAGGTGTGGGCCTGGGTAGGGTGCTCTTTCCAAGAGTCGGTGCAGACGCGATGGGCCAAATGGCCTCCTCCTGCACTGTAAATTCTATGATAAGTATCATGTTCTATGTTCTATGTTCTATGTCCAGACTCCTGATAGAAACTGTAAAAGATGTCAAGCAGCACAGCATCTTCAGAAACCCTGCAGATGGAGCATAATGTAGATACATCTGGTCACGGCCAGATAGGTCCATCCGTTCCAGGATAGACTTCCTATTTGTGTCCTGGGCATTCATGGTCTGATCCATTGATGTCAAGCTGGTGTTCTTTTCATTGCCTCCTACTTGCTGACTGTCACTTACAGGAAGACCAGAGGGATGGTAGGGGTATATGGAAGGTGGACATGAAATTGTTGACCCCAGAAAACACTGAGGAGCTTAAAAGAGAGTATAAAAGTTGTGAGAGCTGTGAAACCCCTCTTCGCATCCCAATACATTGATGGAAAGTGATCAAGGCGTACACCAACGTTTTTATCATCTTCAAGGCGAGAAAGGAAGAGCGGGAAATCTCCCAACTTCAGAAAGGAATGCAAAATCTGCTCCAGCTGCAGTCACTGGGGTTGTAAGGTTCCTTCCTGTTCATTCTTGTTTATACCCTGTCCATTCCCTTGTTTACCATTTATTTTATTTCTGCTGTTACATTTTTGATCCATGGATGTTTAATGGATCTTTGACTTTAAGGCAAAGCAGCCGGTAAGCAGCCTTTAATTCAAACAAATAGATTCGAGAAGGCTGTGCTGTTTTAGGCTGGTGATTGGAGATTAGCTGTGCTGACTTGGTTTGACTGATGTGGCTGGTGGTCAATTAATGGGCCCAAAAGGCTGTGCTCTGCCTGCTAACAGGTGGTGATTGGATAGTATCCCTCTGGAATGTTTCTCAGACCCACAAGATTCCATTTTAGTTTCACTTTTGGTTCTATAGTTTGGGTGAAGGATTCCAAATACTTTTTCCCAATCACTTGGAACCAGGTACAGGGTCCGCCCCAAAAGGCGGGAAGCCCCTGGGGACTATAAGAATAGAGGCCAAGTTCAAATCGACCCTTCCGCACCCTTCCGCACCCTTCTTCACCCTTCTGCAACCCCTGCTGCCTGCTGCTGACCTTCTGCAACAACCGCTCAAATCGTAAGTCATACTTCAACGCTCGCTACGAGATAGACGCTCCTGGCTATCGATCTGTACCAGCTTTGAATCCCGCAGGCTCAGAACCCATACGAAAGGCCATTTGTTTCCCAGACCTGGTGGGCCATTTCCAAAGTTAAGTATTGGCCTGTTAGTTGTAGGAAGTAGCTTAGAAGTAGAATTTATGTATAAGTATTGATTACTGTATATAATAAATGTGCGTTGATTTAACTCTTACTAAGCGGTGTGTTGGATTATTGATCATTACTCGGACTTGAACCACGTGGCGGTATCAGAAAGATTCCTGGTGACTCATGAGCAGAGGTGATAGAACAGAGCAATTAAACTAAGGCTAAAATTAAGAGCAACATGCCCTCCATACCAGGCAACATCCTGGTAAACCTCTCTTCTGCACCCACACAAAGCCTCCACACCCTTCTGGTAATGTGACAACCAGAATTTAATACTTTATTCCAAGTGGAGCCTAACTAAAGTTCAATACAGATGCGGCATGACTTGCCAATTTTGATACTCAATATCCCAGCCAATGAAGGCAAGCCTGCTGTGTGCCTTCTTGACTACCTTCTCCACCTGCATTGCCACTTTCAGTGACCTGTGGACCTGTACACCCAGATCCCTCTGCCTGTCCATACTCTCAAGGGTTCTGCCATTTATTGTATATTTCCTACCTGTATTAGACCTTCCAAAATGCATGACCTCACATTTGTCCAGCTTAAACTCTATCTACTACCTCTCAGCCCAAGTTTCCAATCGATCTATATCATGCTGTATATTCTTACAGTCCTCATCGTTATCCGCAATTCCACCAACCTTTGCAAACTTACTAATCAGACCAGTTACATTTTCCTCCAAATCATTTATATATATTAAAACAGCAAAGGTCCCAGCACTGATCCCTGCGGAACACCACTAGTCACTGTCCTCCATTCAGAAAAACACCCTTCCACTACTCCCCTTTGACTTCTATGACCGAGCCAGTTCTGTATCCATCATGCCAGCTCACTTCTTATCCCGTGTGACTTCACCTTCTGTAACAGTCTGCCATGAGGGACCTTGTCAAAGGCCTTACTGAAGTCCATGTAGACAACATCCACTGCCTTACCTTCTTCAATCATCTTCATTACTTCCTCACAAAACTTGATCAAGTTAATGAAAATGACCATCCCTTCACAAAACCATGCTGCCTCTCGCTAATTTGTCCATATGCTTCCAAATGGGTGTGTATCCTGTAGCCACCTGGGTTGGCCACTTCCCGACTTAAAATGGAGAACCGCAAAGACTAAAGGGAAATTCAGCCAACGCAGGCAAACACGAGCAAGTGCAGAAATCCTGTGTATTGGAACTTGCAAAAACCAGACAGCACTGAAACTAACAGCCATCTGCATAGTAATGAGCGATTCTCAGGCACAATTGATACACTTCAGGTGAATAAGGCCAAGCCATACTCCTCAGCGCCAGCAGGAGCCAAGACAATGGAAGGCCAATGGACATTTAGGGACCGCACAGCGATCAGGGAACAACTCCAGTATTGGAGAAATTGATACAAGCGATCGGAACGCAGTCCAATCATTTGGAACCAGGTACGGAGTCCGCCCCGAAGGGCGGGAAGCCCCTGGGGACTATAAAGTAGAGCCCCCAAGTTCAAATCGGCCTTCTTGGCAGGGTCACTCAGCAGCAAATCAACCCTTGAGAGTGAACTGCCCAAGCTGCCGCACCAACCAAGCAAGTCTCCAGTCAACGCTCGCTACGAGATAGGCGCTCCTAGCTACAATCCATACCAGCTTTTGAATCCTGCAGACTCAGGACCTGAACGAAAGGCCATTTGTTCCCCTGACCTGGTGGGCCAATTCCGAAGCTAAGTATAGGCCTTTTAGTGATAGAAATAGTCTAGAAAGTAGAGTTATATGCATAAGTAATGACTTAATGTATATAATAAATGCGTTTTGATTTGAATCTTACTAATTGGTGTGTTGAGTTATTGATCAATACTTGAACTTGAACCTTGTGGCGGTATCATAAAGATACCTGGCGACTCTAGAGCAAAGGTTATAAAACAGAGCCAATTAAACCAACCAAAAGTTAACAACAATCCTGCTCGCAGAATCCTCTCCAATAATTGCCCTACCACCTATGTAAGGCTCAGCGTGCTGTAATTTGCTGGATTATCCTTGCTACCCTTTTTAAACAAAGGAACAGCATTATCTATTCTGCAATCCTCTGGCACCTCACCTGTAGCCCGTGAGGATGCAAAGATTTCTGGCAAGGCCCCCAACAATTTCCTCCCTTGCCTCCCTCAGTATTCTGGGGTAGCTCCCATCAGGCCCTGGGGGCTTATCTAGCTTAATGTTTTTCAAGACGCCCAACACCTTGTCTTTTTGGATCTCAATGTGACCCAAGCTATCTACACACCCTTCCCCAGACTCATCATCCACCAAGTCCTTCTCTTTGGTGAAGACTGATGGGAAGTACTCATTCAGTACCTTGTCAATTTCTCTAGTTTCACACATAGATTCCTTCCCCTGTCCTTGCGTGGGCCAACCCTTTCCCTGGCTACCCTCCTGCTCTTCATATACGTGTAAAAAGCCTTGGGATTTTCATTAATCCTGTTTTGCAATAACTTTTTGTGACCCCTATTATCCCTCCTGACTCCTTGCTTAAGTTCCTTCTTACTTCCCTTATATTCCTCACTGGGTTTGTCGGTTCCCAGCCTTCTAGCCCTTACATATGCTTCCTTTTTCTTTTAGCCAAGGCTCACAATATCCCTCGCTATCCAAGGTTCCCGAAACTTGCCATACTTATCTTTCTTGCTCACAGGAACACGCTGGTCCTAAATTCCTATCAACTGACATTTGAAAGCCTCCCGCATGCCAGATGTTGATTTACTCTCAAACATCTGCCCCCAATCTAGATTTTTCAGTTCATGCCGAATATTGTTATAATTAGCCTTCCTCCAATTTAGCACCTTCACCCGAGGACTACTCTTATCTTTATCCAACAGTACCTTAAAACTTGCTGAATTATAGTAGCTGTTCCTGAAATGCTCATCTACTGAAACTTTGACCACCTGGCTGGGCTCATTCCCCAATACCAAATCCAGTACGGCCCCTTTCCTCGTTGGACTATCTACATATTGTTTCAAGAAGACCTCCTGGATGCTCCTTTAATCTTTCCCAGTTATTCTTGGAATACTTCTTGAAACTTCATTAAGACCTCATTCAGGCCCCTCCTTTAATCTTCTAGATGTCCAGCCATTTAATTTTGTCTCCCAGAGCCAACCACATCCATCAATCTCAATCTCTGGCCTGACACCACCATAAGTGGAAGCTGTGCTGACTGCTGTCTGTAACTCACAGGGGTTCTAGTTGTTCCTATTAACTTTATGACCGCTCCTTTATAGCGGGCTAATTTTGCTGTACTGTTCAGAAAGTTTAGGGGTTGATCTCCTTTCAGACACCGGTAGGTACATTTGTTTATAACAGTAGCTGATGCCCCGTGTCCGCCTCCATTTTTAGTGGTCGGCCATTTTCTATCAGCATGACTGTGATGGGGACTACCTAGCCCTCTTCCACATTATTTAAAGACATGACATTACGTTCTCCAGCTGGACAATCCTTCATGTTATTTACCAATGCTTGATTACTTGCTCTGTTTGTGCTGGACTGGCTCTGCTTGCTTCTGTGTTTATGTCTTGATGGGCTCTTTTCCCACACCCATATCCTTCAGCTCGTTTGAATTTATGCACTTCTGAGGAGTGGTTTCCTCCACACCGAAAGCACTTTGTGTGGCCTCAAGGCTGCTTAATTATTCCTGTTTTGTATTCAATTCACGGCCTCAGCCTGATCCCGCATCCTTGCTTCTGCGGATGATTTAAATCTGATCCAAAGTCATAGGGCAGGATTCTCCAATAATGGTGTTATGTCCCCACTCCAGCGTCAAAACACAGACGTTTCACTCTGGACTTTCCTGAAGAAAGTCCAGAGTGATTCTCCTACTTGAAAGAGGCTAGCAGGGCCCCGGAGTACTCCACGCAGCTCTGCCTGCTGATGCGGGGCCCTGCACTTCCGGTCGGGAGTCCGCGCATGCGCACGGCGATGGCCTTCGGCAGCCGCCCCACGCGGCATGGCAGACTCACACCGCGGAGCAGCCCCAAAAATCTAGGCCCCCCTTAGATTGAGGGCCCCCAACCGCTAGCCTGGCCGTCCCTGAGGCCCCCCGCCCCCAGTCCCCCACCAGGGCAGCCACGGACTGAGTCCGCAGCCGCCGCGGACCGTTCCCGGCAGGCAAAACGTGGTTAGAACTCGGCAAGTTATTGTTGATGAATCGCGGGGGGGGGGGCTCTGTCAATGGCCCTCTGTCAATCTCCTACCCGTGCCGCGTTTTCGGCGTCAACATTCTCCGCCTCCGCGCCGATCGCGGTTTCGGTGCGGAGGCTCAGCGAATTCCTCCCATAGTACTCTGCAATCTGCTTTAGGCTGGCTACGAATGCTATGATGGTCTCCCCTGGGGCCCTCCCCTTCGAGTTAAACTTGTACTTTTGCAGTGTCACCGAGACGTTGGGGTGATCATTTTTTTTCAAATTAAGTGGCAATTTAGCATGGCGAATCCACCTACCCTGCACACCTTTGCATTGTGGTGGTGAGACTCACGAAGACACGAGGAGAATGTGCAAACTCCACATAGACAGTGACCTTGGGTCGGGATTGAACCGGGGTCCTTGGTGCCATGAGGCAGTAGTGCTAACCACTGCACCATCATGCCACCCTCTGTACAGTGATAATGCCCCTTCACTAGTCCCACCAGATCTGCAAACAACTTCAAATCAGGAGCCCCCAGAGACGTTAAACTATGAATCAGATTATAATGACTGGCTCCTGCACATGATAAGTAATGTGACATTTTTCTGTCCTCACCCTGTATACCTGTTAGCCCTGAAAAAATACTCCAGCCTTTCGCTATACTGCACCCAATTCTCAGTAGTTGGGTCAAAGACTTCCAGCTTCTCGAAGAGAGGCATGCTTGTTATATCTTCCTCAGGCCTCGAATGATCTGATTCACTTTACAGTTTTTTTTAACAAAGCTCTCATCAAATTCCTCGCTGCTAACAAAGTCGCTTCAATTTATCTCATCGCCAATGTAGTAAAGGAAAGATTGGTGATCACCATTCAGTATGTGTCACACAATATAACAGTTTATTTACAAATAATATTTACACCGAGGCTTTCCAGATGTTATCACTGTCATAATATACACCAGTATATCATGGTGCAGACACACACTGATGGACACACAGTGGGACCAATCAACACACACAACACCGCAGCCAATCACCAGTTAGAGCATACGCACTATAACGACAGGGGGCATCAGAGGTTCCGGCTCATTCGAGTAGCAGCTAACTAGGAGCACAGAGTTCACAGCCTGCAACACAGACATTCACCATGTGCTGAGTGCATCAACTGGTTAGGACAAGGCAAAGGTCTTTAGTTAAAGCTAGTATCGTATTTACCCACAGTTCAAGTATGTTTAAATAGTTAACCTTTTAATAAAATAGTGTTGCATTACTTCAAGTGTTGCTGACCAGTATGTGATCCAGAACACCCAACACATCATGATACCAGGTGTGGTTGCATACTAGCACGTCTTAGACCTACCTGCAAGTGATCTGCCTTCCGCCAGCATTCCGTCATCCTGCAACATGGACAACATCAGCCCACCGCCGCCTCACGGCATCGCCGGCAACCTCGGGGCCAACTAGAAGATTTTCAAACAGCGCTTCCAGCTCTTACGGACAGGGAGGGCGCCTCGGACAATAGAAAGATTGCTCTTCTCCTCTCCACGGCCGGGGACCATGCCAGCCACATTTTCAACTCTCTCACCTTTGCAGATGACTAAGACAAGATGAAGTTCAAGACGGTTCTCCTCAAATTTGACGCTCACTGCAGCGTAGAGGTGAATGAAAGTTTTGATTGCTATGTGTTCCAGCAGCGTTTGTAGGGTAAGGACAAACTTTTCCAATCCTTTCTAACGCACCTCCTCATCCTTGCACAATCTTGCAGCTACGGGCCCTCCTCCGACTCCATGATACGCGACCAGATCGTTTTCGGTGTTCAGTAGGACTCCCTACGTCAGCAGCTCCTCAAAGTAAAGCAACTCACCCTAGCTACCGCCATCGAGACCTGTGTCCTACATGAAAATGCCACCAGTCGGCACTCCCATATACAAGCGGCTTAAACGGCGCGGCAAGGTTCCCACGAGGCGGAACGGGTCCAAGTGATTGAGCACCTCCAGGGCCTCAGCCTGGATGAGGGCGACCATTTAACGCGCTTTTCGTGGACTCCCGCACTTGTACGCACCAAACGCGGGGACGGCGCCGTGGAGGAACGTAATGCGCAGGCGCGCACCATGCATGACTGCACCACGCATGCGCGGTGGCGCAGCGAACATGCTGACGTCACGACGTACGACAACTGTGGCTCCGCCCATTTAAAGCGCAATGCCCCGCAAAATCTCGACAATGCCTACGATGTGGAAGACTTGGCCACTATGCTGCCTGCTGTCGAGCAGCTCAGCCTTCCAATTCATATCGCTTCAGCCAGCCTTGCAGGACTGCTCGGGCAATTTAACCCACGGTCACCGAGTCCGATTCCGACCTCCCACACAGCAGTGACACCGAGGACCTGAAGATGCCTTTTCGAGTCGGCATCGTAACGAAAAACAGGCTGTCCACGAAGCAAAGACACCAGCCGCTGTCGGTATACAGCATCGATCCAGACGATGAGTGGTGTGCCACCCTGACGGTCAACCGGTCCCAAATAACATTCTGCATGGACACTGGTGCCTCTGACAATCTCATGGCATGGTCTGCTTTCCAAAGCCTTCGTGTCAAACCAACCATTCTTCCATCGGCCTGCCAACTATTGGACTACAATGGCAACATCATTCCTGCTACCGGCTCATGCCAACTCGAAGTGATGCACAAGTCATGAAAAGCCATCCTTCCTTTCGAGATCGTGGGCTCCTCGAAGGACTCTCTGCTTGGCGCACAGGCGTGCAAGCTGCTAAACCTCGTTCAAAGAGTTCACTCTCTCTCTCCAGATGACAACGTCCGCATCCATCTTCCGGATGGTGGCTGGTCTGCAACTGCTGTAGTTCTTTGGCAGGTGGCTCCCCGCTCGTTCCTGGTTTGTCTACCGGATGGTTCCATTCTGCGCCGTAATCGACGTGCCCTTTGCCTCGTTCCATGCTCGCTATGTGATCCTCCGCCAGTGCCACGCCCTCCTGTTGTCCCTGACCTGGACTATGCGGACATTCCGGTTACTCTGCATCCTCCTCACTCTGACGCAGTTCAGCCCGCTCCTCAGCCGGTGGCTCCTGACCCACCCTTGAGGCGGTCAACCAGAATTCGTCGCCCACCTCAGAGACTTAATTTGTGAACTTTGTGCACTGATGGACTCTCTGGTCTGTTCTGTTCTTCCGTTTAATTGTTCAAGTGGTTTGTATATAGTGTTCATCTCGTTATTTGTGTGACTCACTGTTTTTCTGCACCAGGCACCTTCCCATGTAAATAGCTTAGTTTTATGTACATAGTCCTGTAAATATTTCGCGCACACGTAGTCAGGAACATGTACCACACAGACTATTTATTGTCACGCAGGCACATTTTTTTATATAAAAGGGGGGATGTCATAATATACACCAGTATATCATGGTGCAGACAGACACTGATGGATACACAGTGGGACCAATCAACACACACAACACCGCAGCCAATCACCAGTTAGAGCATTTGCACTATAAAGACAGGGGGCATCAGAGTTCCCGCTCATTCGAGTAGCAGCTAGCTAGGAGCACAGAGCTCACAGCCTGCAACACAGACATTCACCATGTGCTGAGTGCATCAACTGGTTAGGACAAGGCAAAGGTCTTTAGTTAAAGCTAGTATCGTATTTACCCACAGTTCAAGTATGTTTAAATAGTTAATCTTTTAATAGAATAGTGTTGCACTACTTCAAGTGTTGCTGACCTGTATGTGATCCAGAACACCCAACACATCAATCACTACTAGCTCTAGAATCTTCTCTGGCTATAAATGCCCATGCTCTGCACCATAATCCCCATGCTCGATTCCCATTGGGCATTGAGGCCACAAGACTCAGCCGATGTATGCTCCTTAAAGGGACCAGCTAAAACAAAGGCTTTTCAAATTGAGCTTTTTTTTGACACACATGTACGAGTAAGAATGTTTTTAAATGTTCTTAAATATTAAAATAAATTTAGATCACAAAGAAACTGACAAGTGCACATCAATGCTGCTGGTAAATCATTTGGTCTAGTTTGTTTTCAAATCATTGTTAGGTTACTTACTTATTAAAACAATGCCTAAAACAATGATGAATACAGTTTACAGCTGTATTATTAAAATTGATGAGTTGCCTCTCTTAAATGCATCAATGGAGATATTTTTCTAATACAAGAAACACAAGTGAACAATTACCTCCTATCATGCTAGTCGAGTGTGCTAGTTCATGGAAGGTTTTATGTTTGTGATTCAGAAAAAAACTTGAACCACAATTTATGTCTGGAAAAG
The DNA here is from genome assembly GCF_047496885.1 of Scyliorhinus torazame. Classification (NCBI taxonomy): domain Eukaryota; kingdom Metazoa; phylum Chordata; class Chondrichthyes; order Carcharhiniformes; family Scyliorhinidae; genus Scyliorhinus; species Scyliorhinus torazame. The sequence goes on from NC_092719.1 coordinate 158,430,715, forward strand.
CAGTACAATTTTAACCATAATTTGTGTCCCATTTGAAGTCTGTGGCCAAGACAGAAACTGTGCCCCAATACCTAATCTGTAATCGTTGACAGCTGCTAGCAGGTTTTCTCTGCTTACTATTTGTAGTGAAAGTGTAAATATGAGACACAGAACAGTTTGCTTATGAATAATGTGCAGAGGAAATCTTCCATATATACCAACCCTCCATCCCTTCTGTGTCAAACACACTCAAATCAAAGTGTAGCCAGGGCCCAAATTATTTTCTGTGGCAGTTGGGTGATTCCTGTAACATGCAAATGCAGATTCTACAGCCAAACTGTCCAAGGTATTGGGGCAGCTCATCAGTATGAAACGTTTTTTTAAAAAACAGTATAAAAAGTGTGACATACTGTATTTTAAGTTAAAAAGAAATAGAGACTGCAGAGCTTCTTGAGTCCCTAATAATAGCTATCAACCAACACCTAGCTGCCTCATCAGGTTTAACACCTCGCCAGCCGAGACTGCAAGGTGTTAACCAGCAGTTTGTGTAGGAGGTAGATAACCAACACCTGGTATACTAATACTTAGTGTTCGGGAACCAAATGGCATCATTTGACACTCATCTCCTAAATCCTCATTGAAATGCAGCTGGTTAATCCGCGTACATTTCACACCTTTCACCTTCCAAAATGTGACATAAAGCTTCTTCAAAGTCATCTAATTAAAGATCTGACATAATGGGTAACATAATCCCCAAGCATTTCACATTTTGCAACAGGCAGGACAGCATTGGAAATAATTGAGTTGACAAAGGCATGAAATACATTTTTAGTGGTGGTTGGACTGAAGTACGGGAGGTGGCTCATGATTAAAGTGGAAGGAGGCAGGATATATAGGCAACAATCCATCTCAGGAGATGATGAACTGCATCCAGGGTGTATATCACTTCTATATTGAACATCGTTTGTTGTGGCGGTAGAGGCCACAACATAAGGGGTTGATGATCAAAGTAGAAACAAGCGGGCTTAGTGATGGAGAGAATACTTTTTTTTTGGAAATCGTTTTAATTGGCTTTTCTCATATTTATAAACAGTTGAAGTGTATATAAATTACATTTTTCTTGCCCGCGCTAATTTACTTTATTTTTGCAGCCATCTAAAATGGCACCTGCAAAGGACCATGGGAATTGTGGTCAACTTGGGCACAGATAAGTACACAGCCTCTGTGTATTGTGCAAAGAAGCCAGACCTGACCGAAACTTGTACCCATTAAAAGCCAATCACCATTTCCCCAAGACAATAGAATTTGAATCAAGGAACAGCAACAATAGCAGACTAACCGGCGCCACTTCCCCTTATTTAGAAAGGCATACGTGCCTGGGACAATGATAGCTAGGACCCGCCCAGCCACCGAGGTATCTGCCGCTAAATTAGCCAGGATCAATGAAGGTGATCGAAACCCTATCGATCCATTGGATCTGGAGTTAGGACCACCCAAAAGAGCGTGAACGAGAAAAAGGATAAGAAGCCCTGCGTGCTAGGGATCGGCCTCTTTTGGACCGGCCTGTGTGCGACCAATTGCAGCAGATCAACCAGCCAAGTTCAAGGACCCGCGATCGCTACCTCAAGGACAAGCCCAGCTGAGACGAACCTGAAGACTTCCAACCGACCCATGTGGACACAGATAAAGGCCTTATCTCCCGCACAGAGCCTGTCACCCCGAAGTAAAGTAAAGGTCATCTTAGTTATTAGGTTTAGTTTAGTGCGTAGCCGCGTGAATCATCGCATATAAAACAAGTGTGTTTGTTAATAAACTGTCTTTTGAACTAATTTACTGGTTGTGTGGTCATTCGGTCAATATAAGAAACAGCTTGTGGTTCACATAGAAATAAAGAAGTCAACATTTTACAGAGAGGTTTGTTTTGTCCTTCATTTAACTAACTCTATGTACATTTTGTTTCTCTCTGGATCGGTCTATGATAGCACCCCCCCCCCCCCCCCCCCCCCCACACACACACACTCCCCGCCCCCCGCCCCCCATTGGATTCAGCACAATGGAGAGAATACATGGTTGGATCCAGACTTTAGTGCCGAGACAGTTACAAAGAGGAAAATAGAAGAGATTGTACAGCTGGAGCTGAATTCCATGAGACCTTTCATGGCAATGAACTCAAAGAGTGCAAGGAATCATGGGTGTGTTATGGGCAGATGTGCAGTGGAGTTAAAAAGAAAGATTAGCAATTATTTAATCGCTTGCACAACCATTGGACAAGCAAAAGCACTTTACAGGCAATAGAATACTTTTGAAGTGTAGTAACTGTCATAATGGAGGAAACACAGCACAACAAATAGCAATGTTGATAATGACCAGATCATTTGTTTTTGTGATGTTGATTGGGAGAGAAGGATTGGCCAGGGTACCAGTTCTTTGAAATCATGCCATGGGAACTTTTATGCCCACTTGAGAGGGCAGACTCGCCCCAGTTTAACATTTCAACCAAATGTCAGCACCTCTAACAGTGCAGCGCTGGACTGTCAGCCTGATCTTTGTGCCCAAGTCCTGGAATGGACTTGAACCAAGAACCTTCTGACTCCAAGGTGTTATCAACTGAGCCATGGCTGACACACTGATTACTTTCCTTGTGCAACAAAAATGTTGTTTCACCTCAGTGTCGAAACATGAATTATTTTTGATCTTCCACAGCAGCCATCTTCTGAGTGAGACTAGCCTTCAGAAGTAGTTATTGTTGAATTATAGACAGTCAGAAGTGATCAGGGAACTACAGGCCAGTGAGTCTCATGTTAGTCGTAGGGAAACTAATGGAGAAAATTCTGAAGGAGAGAATCTATCTCCACTTGGAGAGGCAAGGTTTGATCAGGAATAGTCAGCATGGCTTTGTCAGAGGGAGGTCATGCCTATCAAATTTGATTGAATTATTTGAGCACGTGACTATGTGAGGGTCATGCAGTTGACGTCATTTACGTGGATTTCAGCAAAGCATTTGACAAGGTCTCACACGGGAGGCATAAAGAAGGCAAATGCACATGGGATACAGGGGAACTCGATAAAGTGGATTCAAAGCTGGCTGAGCTGTAGGAAACAAGGGGTGATGACAGACGGCTGCTTTACTGACTGGAAACCAGTGTCCTGTGGCGTACCACAGGGATATGTGCTGGGTCCCCTATTATTCGTTTATTTATATAATATTTATTTATATAAATGACTTGGATGACTATGTGGGGGGTAGGATCAGTAAGTTTGCGGATGACACAAAGATAGGCCGGGTGGTTAACAGTGAGGCTGAGAGTCTTGGATAACAGGAACATATAGGCGGGATGGTCAAATGGGCAGAAAAGTGGTAGATGGAACTTAATCCTGAAAAGTGAGAGGTGTCACACTTTAGAAGGAGCAATTTGACAAGGAAATATTCAATGAATGGCACCACACTGGCAAGTCCTGAGGAACAAATAGACCTTGGCGTGTTTGAAAATAAATCTCTGAAGGCAGATGGGCAGGTTAATAGGGTGCTACACTTGCCTTTATCAATCTCGGCATAGATTACAAAAGCAAGGAAGTAATGTGGAGTTATATAGAACATTGGTGAGGCCACAGCTGGAGTATTGTGTGCAGTTCTGGTCACCACATTATAGGAAGGATGTGATTGCACTGGAAAGGATGCAGAGGCTTTTTACCAAGATGTTGCCAGGGATGGAACATTTAAGTTATGAAGAGAGGTTGAATAAGCTTGCGTTGTTTTCGCTGGAACAGAGAAGACTGAGCCACGACCTGATCGAGGTGTACAAGATTATGAGGGGCATAGACAGAGTGGATAGGGAGCAGCTGTGTCCCTTAGTTGAAGGGTCGGTTCCAAGGGGACACAAGTTCAAGGTGAGGGCGGGAAGTTCAGGGGGGAAGTTGAGGAGAAGCTTTTTTAACCAGAGGGTGGTGATGGTCTGAAAGCATCGCCTGGGAGTGTGGTAGAGGAGGGTTGCCTCACATCCTTTAAAAAGTACCTGGATGAACACTTGGAACGTCTTAACATTCAAGACTGTGTGCCAAGTGCTGGCAAATGGGATTGGGATTGTCAGACCCGGTGCCTTTCATGCGGTGGTGCAGACTCGATGGGCTGAAGGACCTTTTCTGCACTGTATTGTTCTGTGATTCTGTGATCAGTTTATTCACTAGGTACTGGATTTGGGCTGCATGCACATTTCAGGTGAGATTTTAAAAAAAACTTTCATCCTATCGGTCAAGGTGGATTTGTCTGTCTATTTTCATTAATCTGTTTACAAGGCCTTGCATCAGCAACATAGAGATGCCAGAACCCTGCCTTCCCGAAGATGACTGTAACAGTATCCAAAGGAAAGGACATTTCAAACCTACTTACTTCCCATGTTCCTATGTTTGACAAACTCAACAACCTACATCAGGTGATCTAAAATATAGATGGTAGATAGCCTATTTACAGGTAGTAGTAGAAAATATGCAATTATTATTCCTAATCCATAACATGTCAAGTAAAGTCGCCATGGTCCCAGATGACCATAGGCTGCTTTTGGTGGCGATTTAAGTGAGGGTCACCACACCTCAGGCAAGGGGCTAGGTTTAGAAGGTGGGGCCTTCACGAATAACCTCAGCCCGTATAGGAATTGAACCCATGCTGTTCGCCTTGCTCTGCATTATAAACCAGCTGTCCAGCCAACAGAACTAAACCAGAATAGGGATGTGTTTTTTCCTTATTGTGAATCATTCATAGAGTATTCAAATCTCATTAATCCACCGTGTCAGAATAATTTGAACTATTGGAACACATCACTAAAGTTATTTCCTGGAAGTCTTTATTGGCCACAAAGAAAATTACACATTTGCAACATCTGCAGTATTACAACAGGAAAAGAGCACTTTTGTGGTCTAATGTTCTCATGGATTTGGAACATAGAAATCTGCCGACCAGTTGATTACTTATTTGTTCATGATGATTAAAGCCACATTAGCTAACAACATCTCAATATCTTTTGACCTGTACCTTGTTTTAACTTCATCCCAAAACTAAATAGCCTGGACTATCCAGTTTCGGTATCAGCTCGTGGGAATTGCATCCATAGTGACAATAATGTGTGAGAAATGATTAATCAAGGGCAGATACAAAGTGTTATTGATCTTCCGCGTTTTTGGGTTGTAGTGACTGAGCCTCACTACTAAATTATATCTGAGGTAATGTAGATAGGACCACCCACAGTAACCTGGAGGTGTCCATATATCAGAGGAAAGGGAGATCTGAAAAGGTAAATCCGATCTTTTGTAGTTTCTCCTTGGAACATCATCTTACCGGCCTTCTGGCTGTAGATTTTCCCTTGACCAGCAATCGTGTTCTTGTTCCATTTCCTATTCCAAGGGGTAGGTCAGGAGATGGGTCTGCCCCAGGACAATGATTAAGCTAAGTGTAAAGATGTCTCCCAGAAGAAGGATTATTAAGTTGAACAAACAAACTTTATTTGCAAGGTTGCTTCAATGTCTGCAGCTTCGAGCTAATCCATAGTATACTCTTTCTAACTAGGAAAAATCCTCAATGGCGTGGTTGTTCAGATCACGTGACCCTTACTCAGTAAGGTTGACTTTAAACGGACAATCAACACATCTCTCTCCCTTTTTACAATCCTTATTTAACAAATTACTTTATACAGTTGGAAGTCTTACAACACCAGGTTAAAGTCCAACAGGTTTGTTTCGATGTCACTAGCTTTCGGAGCGCTGCTCCTTCCTCAGGTGTTGTAAGACTTTGTACTATGCTCACCCCAATCCAACACCGGCATCTCCACATCATTTATACAGTTGAACAGAGAACACTATCAAAATCTGAGAAATAATTACATTGGTGCTTGGTCCTGAATTCCAATCACACACAATATACATCACTTCAATAATTCTAAATCAAGTCTTTTTTGTTTCTGGTGGAGCGGCGTATTTCAATAGTTTGAGCTGCTTCCACAGGATCGACTGTAACATGAACTGTAATAACCTCTTTTGGCAAAGGCAGTTCGGTATTATTTGCTTCACGGTGACAAAGGTTATGTTTCTTGATACAACACTGCGCCAATGCCATTTGGAGTGGCGTCACAGGTCAATAGCAATTATTTAGATGGATCGAGGTGCACAGCAATTGCATTCTCTGTTGAAAGCTTCCTCTTGGTGAACGTTCCAAGAGCAACAATGGTGTTCCTTTAGCATAATATGCAAGGGGGCCAGAACAGATGAGAAGTTGGGTAAAAAACATCCATAGTAGTCTACCATCCCCGAAAGCGATTTGAGTTTGGTTTTGTTCATGTGGTCGGCTTTATCGCCTTGATATTTCCTTGTACGGAGTGTAATCCTTGTGCGTCAATACAGTGCCTCAGGCAGAGCACCTCGGTGGCTTGAAAGGTGCATTTCTCTTTCTTGAGGTGGACTCCAGCCTCTTTAACACCTGCTAAGTTTACTAGATGCTCAGCCTCTGCTGATCCAGTTATAAGGGCACCATTAAGGTTTACTACAACCTTGTGGTGGTCCCAGTAGCAGATTCTCAATTGTCGTTTGAAATATTGCACATATTGGAGACATGCCAAAAGACAAGTACGTGTACTGGAATTGTGTGCGTTTATTGTGATATAACCCCGGGAAGTGTTATCTAATTTGAATTGCTGGTGCACATGACTCATATCCAGCTTTGTGTAAGATTGACCTCCTGCCGGCTTTACATGCACGTCTTCAATTCTCGGAATTGGATACTTATCCAGCTTGGCGGCCTGGTTATCTGTTAACTTATAATTGCCGCAAATGTGGATGATCTTATCCAGTTTCAATGCAAGTACAATGAGTGCTGCCCATTCCAAAAATTGAACCAGCTGGTGATGTCTCGTACTTCCAAACTGTATAACTCAGCATCCATTGTTTTCTTGCCAGGTATATAAGAATCGGGGAGTTGCCTCTGGATCAAAATTAATCTTAGCTTGCAAGATTTTGTTTTTGCCTAATTCGTCACGGAAGACTCTGTCATATTTTCTTAACAATTCTGGCATTCCCCTTTCCCGCACTTGAAAAATCTCAGAACAATTCAACTTGATTTCATAGAATTAGAATTTACAGTGCAGAAGTTGTATACCAATGGTTTACCAAAACCAATCATGGCACAGAGGTCTTGGTCCTTCACACGTCATTATTATTACCAAGAGCCGGACAGACTAATGTCTTTCTTACTTCTCCTGTGTACATCTTCAACTTAGCAGAAGTGCTCTCCAAGTTCAATGGTTGAGTATTGTCTCTCAGGTATTGAAATGTCTGCTCACCCACCATGGTGCCTGATGCCCCTGAACCCATTTTCATACTTAGCGGCTTCCCATTTTCACGGAGTATTACAGTAATAGGGTCTGGCTTGACTGCTTTAAGATTTTAAAAATGTAAATATCAGAATCAATGATGTCAGGCTCTTTTACATCGTGTACGTGTAACATCTTGGCTGATTGTTTACCTGGCAGTCTTGACTTCGCTCTGCACTGTTTTATCAAATGTCCTCTTTTATGACAATAATGACACTCAACCTCCTTAAACTTACACGTTTCAGGAGTGTGGTTACCCCCAGACGGTAACATATAGGGTAGCACGGTGGTTAGTAGTGCTGTCTCACAGCGCCAGGGACCCGAGTTCAATTCCAGCCTTGGCTAACTGTCTGTATGGAATTTGTGCGTTCTCCTTGTGCCTCTTTGGGTTTCCTCCGGGTGCTCCGGTTTTCTCCAACAATCCAAAAATGTGCGGGTTCGGTGGATTGGCCATGCTAAATTGCCCCTTAGTGTCCAAAGATGTTCCGATTTGTTTATGGGGTCACAGGGATAGGACTGGTTGGGCAGGGGAGTGGGCCCATGTAGGGTGCTCTTGGGTGCAGAGTCAATGGGCCAAATGGTCTCCTGCACTGTAGGGATTCTATTTCACCTTAAGAATCGTTGTCTGATTGTCTCCACTATATGTTTTTGTTCTGTGGGTAACTGGAAATATTTCCTGCTTTGTGGTTGCATCGGTGGTTTTGGCACCACAGCTGTCTGCAGGTTTCTGCCCTAATTGGTATACAACTTGATTTTGTGTGCTCTGCAGCTCTTGTGAATCTTTTTCAGCTCTTTTCGTGGCCAGCACTATCTCCGTTGCCCGTTTGAAATTTGCATCAACTTCTGCTAGCAATCAGTGTTGTATGGCACCATCGCTCACACCACAGGCTAACCAATCCTGCAGCTTGTCATTTATGGTTGCTCCAATGTCACAATTCTCTGGTTATCTTAAGCTTAGCCAAATAAGTCGCAATCAATTATAATATTTTTATTTTTATTTTTTTATTATTAAATATTTTTATTCTCCTCCTTTTTCACATTTTCTCCCACATTTACCCCATCAACAATAAACAATAATCAGCAAGGTATGTCAATCCCCATAATAACAACGATCCCATCTACCCTCCAACCCCCGAACATCAGCCCACATGTTTACATAAACAAATGACAAAAAGGAATCAGGGATTACCCATAGTCACCCTTAATCTACACAGCCCCCCTTCCCCCCCCACCCCCCCCCACCCCCACCCCCACCCCCAACTAATGTTCAATGTTATCCAGTTCTTGAAAGTGCATAATAAATAGTGCCCATGACTTGTAGAACCCCTCCGAGCTTCCCCTCAGTTCGAACTTAACCTTCTCAAGGGTCAAGTATTCCAACAGGTCCCCCCGCCACGCCAGGGCACTGGGTGGAGAGGCTGCTCTCCATCCCAGCAGGATCTGCCTTCGCACGATCAACGAGGTGAAGGCTATGATATTTGCCTCCGCTCCCGTTTCCAACCCTGGTTGGTCCGACACCCTGAATATGGCCTCCTGGGGACCCGGGTCCAGTTTCACACGCACCACCTTGGAAATTACCCGAAACACCTACTTCCAGTACTCCTCTAGCTTTGGACAGGACCAAAACATATGAACTTGATTCGCAGCACCCCCCCCCCCTCCCCCCCCCCCACACAACGCTCACACACATCCTCTACTCCTTCAAAAAATCGGCTCATCCTCGTCCTCGTGAGGTGTGCTCTATATACCACCTTCAGCTGTATCAGCCCCAACCTCGCACATGAGGTGGAGGCATTCACTCTCCGGAGCACCTCACACCAGACCCCCTCCTCTATAACCTCTCCCAGCTCTTCTTTGCTTTGATCCCTTCCAGTGGTGCCTTATCCTCTTCCAGATTAGCTCCGTACACCGCTGACACTGCCCCCTTCTCCAGTCCCCTTGTCGTCAACACCTCCTCCAGCAATGTAGAGGCCGGTTCCTCTGGGAAGCTCTGTATCTCCTTCCTGGCAAAATCCCGAACCTGCATGTACCTAAATCCTTCTCCCTGCTCTAGCCCATACTTCGCTTCCAGCTCCCTCAATCCTGCAAACCGACCCCGAAGAAACAAATCTTTTAGCGTCTTAATCCCCTTCTCTTCCCATTTCCGAAAACTTCCATCCCACCTCCCTGGCTCAAATCTGTGGTTCCCCCGAATCGGCATTTCCCTTGACCCTAAACCCAACCCGAAGTGTTGGCGAAACTGCCTCCAAATTTTCAATGTAGCTATTATTACCGGACTCCCTGAATATTTCCCCGGAGCTATCGGGAGCGGCGCTGTTGCAAGTGCCTTCAGCCCTGACCCCCTGCACAAACTCGCCTCCATTCTGACCCACTGAGAATCGACCCCTCTGACCCAGCTCCGCACTTTCTCCACATTCGCCGCCCAGTAGTAGTACAACAGGTTCGGGAGACCCAAACCCCCTTCCTGCCTTCCCCTCTGGAGCAGCACCTTTCTCACTCTGGCCACCTTCCCTCCCTATATGAATGAGGTAATCCTTCCCTCAATCTCCCTGAAAAAAGTCTTTGGCAGGAAAATCGGTAGGCATTGAAAAATAAACAGGAATCGCGGCAACACATTCATTTTAACCGCCTGTACCCGACCTGCCAGTGACAGAGGAAGGCTGTCCCACCTTGCCAGATCGGCTTTCACTCTCCCCACCAAACTATTGATGTTGTACCTTCGAAGCCTCCCCCACTCCCAGGCAACCTGCACCCCCAGATACCTAAAATGAGTCCCTGCTCTACGGAATGGCAGCCCCCGCGCCCTTGGCCCCACACCCGGCCGAGACACCACAAAGTACTCACTCTTGTCCAGGTTCAACTTGTACCTCGAGAAAGACCCAAATACCCGCAGTAGCTCCAATATTCCTCCTATCGACGCACTCGGCTCCGACACATACAGCAGCAAGTTGTCGGCATATAAGGACACCCTATGCTCTATCCCCCCCCGCACTATTCCTTTCCATGCTCCCGAACTTCTCAATGCGATGGCCAACGGCTCAATCGCAAGTGCAAACAGCAGGGGGGACAGAGGACATCCCTGTCTCGTCCCACGGTGGAGAGAGAAATATCTCGAACTGATATTATTTGTGCGGACACTCGCCTTCGGTTCCTTATATAATATCTTTACCCAGTTCACAAATCTTGGTCCAATCCCAAACCGCTCCAGCACTGCCATCAGGTACCCCCATTCTACCCGATCAAACGCCTTCTCGGCGTCCAATGCCACAACTACCTCTGTTTCCTTTCTTTCCGCCGGTGCCATAACAACGTTCAAAACCCTCCTAATGTTCGAAAACAGCTGCCTCCCTTTCACGAACCCCGTCTGATCCTCCCCTATTACCTTCGGAAGGCACTCCTCCAGCCTACCGCCAGTACCTTCGCCAACACTTTTACGTCCACATTCAGAAGTGATATAGGCCGATACGACCCACACTCCGTTGGATCCTTCCTAATCCTTCCTAATCCTTAGATCCTTCCTCGACTGCATCCTCCCAATCGCATCCTTTATCTCCTGCTCCACTATTGCTCCTTCTAATGTAGCCCTGTCTCCCTCCCCTAACCTCGGGTACTCCAACCCATCGAGAAATTCCTGCATCTCACGGTCTCCTCCGAGTGGCTCTGACTTGTACAACCTCTCATAAAACTCCTCAAAAGCCTTGTTAATCAGCACTGGAGCCACCACCAACTTCCCTGCCCTATCCTTCACCTGAAGAATTTCCCTTGCCGCTGCCTCTCTCCGGAGCTGACCTGCTAACATACCTTATCTCCATGTTCATAAGCTGCACCCCTTGCTCGTCTCAGTTGGCGCACCGCCTTCCTGGTGGACAGTCGGTCGAAGCTCGCCTGTAGTTCCTTCCTCTTTTCCAGCTTTGCCGGGTCCCCATCCTCTGCATACCTCCTATCTACCTCCAACATCTCATCTATTACCCTCTGCCGCTCCAACCTCTCCTCCTTATCCACCCTAGCCTTAAACAAAATTACCTCATCTCTCACCACCGCCTTTAGAGCCTCCCAGACAACTGCCTTCGACACCTCACCCGTACAATTGAAACCTACATATTCCTTAATTACCTTTTCAATTTTCCCACAGAATACTTGGTTCCCCAAAAGCCCCACATCCAGTTTCCACCCCGGTCTCTGCGCTGCCCCCTTCTCTAGCACCATATCCACCCAATGTGGAGCGTGATCTGACACTGCAATTGCAGAGTATTCCGACCCCTTGACTCCAGCCAGCAAAGCCTTCCCCATCACAAAAAAGTCGATCCGTGAGTATACCTTATGGACCGCTGAGAAAAACGAATACTCCCGTTCCCTTGGGTGCAGGAACCTCCAAGGGTCCACCCCTCCCATTTCCACCATTAGCCCAGCCAGCGTCTTCGCCCCCCCCTGATGGGACCAGCGAGCGTGGCCGTGATCTGTCCAACCTTGGCTCCTGCACCAGGTTCCAGTCCCCCCCCACAATCAGCTCATGCGTGTCTAAGTCGGGAATAGCCCCAACCACCTTCCTCGCGAATCCCACATCGTCCCAATTGGGACCGTATACACTTAACAGCGCCACTAATCTCCCCTCCAATGCCCCTGTCACAATCACATATCTACCCCCCTGATCTACCACCACCTTCTCCATCTGGAAGCGTACCCTTTTGCTGACCAGCACCGCTCCCCCTCGAGCCCTTCCATCAAATCCGGAGTGAAACACTTGGCTAACCCAGCCCTTTTTAAGTCTCACCTGGTCCTTCACCCTCAAGTGAGTCTCCTGCAGCATTGCTACATTGGCTTTCAAACTTTTAAGATGTGCAAGCACCCTTGACCTCTTGACCGGACTTCCTAGCCCTCTCACTTTCCACGTGATTATCCTTACTGGGGGTCTCTCACCCCCCCCCCCCCCACTTTCTTATCAACCATCACCATACCACCGAGCCCTGCCCCATAAGCCTGACCCGCCCCTGTCCATTGTTAACATCGAACCCCTTCCCCCCCTCCCAAGAACCCCCCCTACAAAAACATACCCCAACATCCCTCCCTCCACCCCCTCTTGCTCGCCTCGTAGGCCCATTGAAGCCTGCTATCCAGGCTCCAACGTCCGCAGTCCTTCTCTCACCTCACCCCCGTTCACTAACTGACTCTAGTTAGCTAGCGCGGGTGGCTCCCCCCCGCCAATACCTCTCGCCCCCTTCCGCCCAGTCCCAGAGAAAGAAACACCAAAACAAACCCAACAATCCAACCCCTACAATTCACTAACATAACATTTAACCGTCGCAACACAGAACGCCATTAACTTGAACTCTGCAACATTGCAAAGAGAAGTAAATTTCAAATTTCAATACAAATCAGTAAAAAGAAAGTTGTAACATTTGTACATTTGTACATTTTCCAGCCGCTCAAACACAGTCCACAGTCTCGCTTCCAGCTCCGCTCTTCACGTCTGTCCCAAGCCTTCTGCCCTCACGAACGCCTCAGCCGCCTCCGCTGTCTCAAAATAAAAGTCTTTGGCTTTATAGGTTACTCTCAACTTCGCCGGGTACACCACACCAAATCGCACCCCCTTCTTGTACAAAGCCGCCTTCACTCGCCCAAACGCCACTCGTCTTTTTGGCAACTCCACCGTCCAGTCCTGGTAGATCCGAACCGCAGTATCATCCCACAGCACCTCACGCTTCTGCTTCGTCCAGTTTAATACTTTCTCCTTCATGCAAAACTTATGGAAGCAGATAATTACTGCCCTTGGCGGCTCGTTCACTTTGGGCTTCGGCCTTAATGACCGATGAGCTCGGTCTAGCTCGTACAGGGTGGGGTTCTCACCCTCCCCCATCAGCTCCGCCAACTTCTTAGCAAAGTATTGCGTTGGCCTTGGGCCCTCTGTTCCTTCGGGCAAGCCCACAATTCTCAAATTGTGCCGCCTTGAGCGGTTTTCCAAGTCTTCCAGCTTTGCTCGGAGACCTCTGTTAACCTCCACAACCCTCCGCAGCTCGTCTCCCATCGAGGTGACCTGGTCGCTGTGTTGTGTCACGGCCTCCTCCACCTCCTTCATCTTATCGCCCTGCTCTCTCACCCCTCGGCCAATGCCTTTGCCACCTCCACCCTGATCGGGCCGATCGCCTCCTCCAACAATGACCTCACCACGACCACCATCTCTTTCCTCAGGATCTCTATGTGCCTTACCAAACGTTTTTCCAGCTCCACCACCATCACCTCGGTCATCTTCTCCACCGTAAGTAGTGCGGCCCCGCCTTGCAGTTCGGCTTCCGCCATCTTGTCAACACTTTTGCTTTTGCTCGTCTTCTCCTTCAGCGGCGAACCCGCGTTTCCTCCTTTCTTTGACGCTGCTTTTCGCATCTTTTCGCGGCTTATTGTTTTTTATCTTCTTTCCTTTCTCCTCTCTCCCCCTTCACCCTCCTGCCCTTCATCATTCTGACATTCTTTTTTGAGAAAAAAAAACTTTTACCAAACTTCCATGAATCTTCTTTCTTTCTCCTCTACATTCACCTGGGACCATGCTTCAAACCTTCTTCTTCCTAGGTGGGAGCCATCCGACGTGGAGCACCCTCCCTACATGGCGCTCAGGCCTGCCACCTCGACCTCTTCGTAGCTCCGCCCCCGCTGCTCCGACCTGCCGGGCCCGGCACCTCAGCCCCCGCCGCCCGACACCCGCGCGGGGTTCTTCGCCGGCTTTTAAACCGGCCCCGCTGGCTGCTCATGGCGGCCCCGAAGGCCGACGATGGTCGGGGAGTGCGTGGGGTCTCGGGGATTTCCCCGAAATCGCCGCGAAGCGCGGCCACCGGCGGGAGCTCTTTTTTATGCGGCCGCGTTGCTCGCCCATCCCCACCGGAAACCGCAATCAATTATAATATTAATAATCTTTGTTGTCACAAGTAGGCTTACATTAACACTGCAAGGAAGTTACTATGAAAACTCCTGGGGTTCTCACTCTTGAATTAAATTTGAAACTTTATGACTGATGGTTTGAGTTGAAAATAACCCTTCATTAAATCTTTGAGCTGGCTGAATGATTTGGAGTTCGGCATGCTTGGGGCATTGAGGCTGTGCACAGGTTCATAAGTTTGACTTCCACAGACCCTCAGGAAAATTGCTTTGTACTTTGCCTCCTTCCCTATTTCATTTGACTGGAAATAAAACCCAAGGTGCTCAACGTATTGACTCCAGTCCTCTCTGAAGGAGTCGAATGGGTCTCATCTGGTGAGTATATATATATTTTTTCCTTCCATCTTCATTTAAAACACAATAATCACAGGACTAGCATCAGCGGCAGGGTTGTTTGTCCTCATTGCCAGATGTAAAGATGTACTCCTGAAAGCTTCTTAATTGAACCAATGAACTTTATTTACAAGGTTGTTGAGTTAGTCCATCGTGCACTCTTTCCAACTAGGAAAACCTCCCTCACAGAGATTCCCCAAATTAGATGTTGATTAGCTGTTCAGACCACATGATCTTTACTCACTAAGAACATCACATAAGAACATAAAAACTAGGAGCAGGAGTAGGCCATCTAGCCCTTCGAGCCAACTCTGCCATACAATGAGATCATGGCTGATCATTTGTGGACTCAGCTCCACTTTCATGCCCGAACACCATAACTCTTTATTCCTTTATTCTTCACAAAACTGTCTATCTTTATCTTGAAAATGTTTAATGAAGGAGTCTCAACTGCTTTGCTGGGCAGGGAATTCCATAGATTCACAATCCTTTGGGTGAAGAAGTTCCTCCTAAGCTCAGTCCGAAATCTACTTCTCCTTGGATGGTCTTAAAGTGACAATCACCACACTAAGCAAATGACCCAGCACATCTAATTTGTGCAGTCTGAGTCCCAGACAGATGCCCTCCGTGGTTAATCTGCATGGGTCTAGTGCCTGGGCAAAAGGTGACAGATATTGGAACAATTGTAGAATAAATTAATTTAATCTACTCTCAATTGAAAATTTACATAGGCAAATTATGAGATGTTTTTTTTTTCGTTGAATTCATACTTTGCTATGTCATTAGACTATATTCAAATCGTTGAACATTTCAGATTTTCTTAATATGAATGTTGCTTCAAATTATTAGCAGTAGCTTTTATTTGAAGCTCCATGGCAAATACTCAGTATATGTTACCTTACTATCATCTGCTCAACAGAATTAAGTTCAAGCATTTTCTGATACATACTTTCAAATGGACAGAGCAAACTGAAGTAAGTTTATACCCCTCATAAGAACATAATAACATAAGAACTAGGAGCAGGAGTAAGCCATCTGGCCCCTCGAGCCTGCTCCGCCATTGAATGAGATCATGGCTGATCTTTTGTGGACTCAGCTCCACATTCCGGCCCGAACACCATAACCCTTAACCCCTTTATTCTTCAAAAAACTATCTACCTTTATCTTAAAAACATTTAATGAAGGAGCCTCTACTGCTTCACTGGGCAAGGAATTCCATAGATTCACAACCCTTTGGGTGAAGAAGTTCCTCCTAAACTCAGTCCTAAATCTACTTCCCCTTATTTTGAGGCTATGCCCCCTAGTTCTGCTTGCACCTGCCAGTGGAAACAACCTGCCCGCATCTATCCCATCTATTCCCTTCATAATTTTATATGTTTCGATAAGATCCCCCCTCATCCTTCTAAATTCCAACGAGTACAGTCCCAGTCTACTCAACCTCTCCTCATAATCCAACCCCTTCAGCTCTGGGATTAACCAAGTGAATCTCCTCTGCACACCCTCCAGTGCCAGTACATCCTTTCTCAATTAAGGAGACCAAAACTGAACACAATACTCCAGGTGTGGCCTCACTAACACCTTATACAATTGCAGCATAACCTCCCTAATCTTAACTCCACCCCTCCAGCAATGAAAGACAAAATTCCATTCGCCTTCTCAATCACCTGTTGCACCTGTAAACCAACTTTTTGTGACTCATGCACTAGCACACCCAGGTCTCTCTGCACAGCAGCATATTTTAATATTTTATCATTTAATTAATAATCCTTTTTGCTGTTATTCCTACCAAAATGGATAACCTCACATTTGTCAACATTGTATTCCATCTGCCAGACCCTAGCCCATTCACTTAGCCTATCCAAATCCCTCTGCAGACTTCCAGTATTCTCTGCACTTTTTGCTTTACCACTCTTCTTTGTGTCGTCTGCAAACTTGGATACATTGCCCTTGGTCCCCAACTCCAAATCATCGATGTAAATTGTGAACAATTGTGGGCCCAATACTGATCCCTGAGGGACACCACTGGCTACTGATTGCCAACCAGAGAAGCACCAATTAATCCCCACTCTTTGCTTTCTATTAATTAACCAATCCTCTATCCATGCTACTACTTTCCCCTTAATGCCATGCATCTTTATCTTATGCAGCAACCTTTTGTGTGGCACCTTGTAAAGGCTTTCTGTAAATCCAGATATACCACATCCATTGGCTCCCCGTTATCTACTGCACTGGTAACGTCCTCAAACAATTCCACTAAATTAGTTAGGCACATCCTGCCCTTTATGAACCCATGCTGCATCTGCCCAATGGGACAATTTCCATCCAGATGCCTCGCTATTTCGTCCTTTAAGATAGATTCCAGCATCTTCACTACTACTGAAGTTAAGCTCACTGGCCTATAATTACCCTCTTTCTGCCTACCTCCTTTTTTAAACAGTGGTGTCACATTTGCTAATTTCCAATCCGTCGGAACCACCCCAGAGTCTAGTGAATTTTGGTAAATTATCACTAGTGCATTTGCAATTTCCCTAGCCATCTCTTTTAGCACTCTGGGATGCATTCCATCAGGGCCAGGAGACTTGTCTACCTTTAGCCCCATTGGCTTGCCCATCACTACTTCCTTAATGATAACAATCATTTCAAGGTCCTCAGCTGTCATAGCCTCATTTCTATCAGTCACTGGCATGTTATCTGTGTCTTCCACTGTGAAGACCGACCCAAAAAACCTGTTCAGTTCCTCAGCCATTTCCTCATCGCCCATTATTAAATCTCCCTTCTCATCCTCTAAAGGACCAATATTTACCTCAGCCCTTTTTTTGTTTTATATATTTATAGAAACTTTTACTATCTGTTTTTATATTCTGAGCAAGTTTACTCTCATAATCTATCTTACTCTTCTTTATAGCTTTTTTAGTAGCTTTCTGTTGCCCCTTAAAGATTTCCCAGTCCTCGAGTCTCCAACTAATTTTTGCCACTTTGTATGCTTTTTCCTTCAATTTGATACTCTCCCTTATTTCCTTAGATATCCACGGTCAATTTTCCCTCTTTCTACCGTCCTTCCTTTTTGTTGGTATAAACCTTTGCTGAGCACTGTGAAAAATCGCTTGGAAGGTTCTCCACTGTTCCTCAACTGTTTCACCATAAAGTCTTTGCTCCCAGTCTACCTTAGCTAGTTCTTCTCTCATCCCCATTGTAATCTCCTTTGTTTAAGCACAAAACACTAGTGTTTGATTTTACTTTCTCACCTTCCATCTGTATTTTAAATTCCACCATATTGTGATCGCTCCTTCCGAGAGGATCAGGAGATCATGAGATCATGAATCAATCCTGTCTCATTACACAGGACCAAATCTAGGACCACTTGTTCCCTTATAGGTTCCATTACATACTGTTCTAGGAAACTATCGTGGATACATTCTATAAACTCCACCTCAAGGCTGCCTTGACCGTCCTGGTTAAACCAATCAACATGTAGATTAAGATTCCCCATGATAACTGCTGTACCATGTTGCTAACTTTCTCCTTGGTTCAATTGCTCTGTTTTATTACCTTTGCTCTCGAGTCGCCAGGTATCTTTATGATACTGCCACGAGGTTCAAGTCCGAGTAATGATCAATAACCCAATACACCGATTAGTAAGATTCAAATCAAAGCACATTTATTATACCCAGTAATCGCTACTCATGCACAAATTCTACGTCTAAGCTACTTCTACAACTAACAGGCCTATACTTAACTTCGGACTGGCCCACCAGGTCAGGGGAAAAAATGACCTTTCGTTCGGGTTCTGAGTCTGCGGGATTCGAAGTTGGTACGGATTGGTAGCTAGGAGCGCCTATCTCGTAGCGAGCGTTGAATTAAGACTTACTTTGTTTGGGGGTCACTGCACCGGTCACGGTCAATGTTGGTTCGTGTTGCTGGGTGACCCGGGCAGGACGCAGAGGTGAAGAGAGCGATTTGAACTTGGGGCTTAACTCTTATAGTCCCCAGGGGCTTCCCGCCTTTTGGGGCGGACCCTGTACCTGGTCCCAAGTGATTGGACTTTGTCCCAATCGCTTGGTTCAATTTCTCCAATACTGGAGCGGTTCCCTGATCGATGTGCGGTCTTGATGTGCTCGTTCACCTCCTTTGTGTTGGCTCCCGCTGGTGCCGAGGAGCCTAGCTTTGCTTTGTGTGTCCAAAATGTTACTTATTGTTCCCGGGGATTGCTCATCAGTATGCAGATGGCTGCTACATTGTTATGCTGATGGTTGTCTGGCCTTTGCAGAGGTAAATACACAGCAAACCTGCAGCTGCTGGTTTCTGTCTATGTTGGCTGACTTTCCCATCAGCCTTTGCCGTTCGCCATTTTAAATCGGGAGCTGGCCAATTTAGGTGGCTACAACCATTTCTACATGCATCTGTTATTTCTTTGTTTATTGCCTGCCCCACCATAATGTTACTATTTGGTGACCTATAGATTACTCCTATCAGTGACTTTTTCACCTTACTATTCCTGATTTCCACATAAATGGATTCGCCCTTATCCTCCATTACACCTATGTCATGCCTTACTATTGCCCGGATGTCATCCGTAAATAACAGAGCTACTCCATCTCCCTTAGCATCCACTCTGTCCTTCCGAATAGTTTGATACCCTTGGATATTTAACACCCAGTCGTGACCATCCTTTAACCATGTTTCAGTAATGGCCAATAAATGGCCACTAAATCATAGTCATTCACGATGATTTGCGCCATCAACTTATTTACCTTATTCCGAATACTACGAGCATTCAGGTAAAGTACACTTATGTTGGCTTTTTTACCTCTGTTTTGAATCTTAACACCTCGATCAGTAACCTCTCCTAAGTTATATTTCCTCTTAACTTTACTCCTAATTTTCCTTGTTGTTGAACCCATATCTTCATGTAACAATCTGCCGTGTCGCTTACCATTAATGTTTTTACTTTCCGTGTTATTCCTTTTAGTATTACTGGTCCTATTCACTGAGCTCCCCTCAGTCACTGTACCTTGTACTATCGTCCGATTTGATTTTTGACTATGACTTCTCTGCCTTACACTTTCCCCATTATTGCCTTTTGTTTCTGTCCCTGTTTTACTACCTTCCAACTTCCTGCATCAGTTCCCATCCCCCTGCCACATTAGTTTAAACCCTCCCCAACAGCTCTAGCAAACACCCCCCCAGGACATCGGTTTCAGTCCTGCCCAGTTGCAGACCGTCCGGTTTGTACTGGTCTCACCTCCCCCAGAACCGGTTTCAATGCCCCAGGAATATGAATCCCTCCCTCTTGCACCATCCCTCGAGCCACGCATTCATCCTATCTATCCTGACATTCCTACTCTGACTAGCTCGTGGCACTGGTAGCAATCCTGAGATTACTACCTTTGAGGTCCTACTTTTTAGTTTAACTCCTAACTCCCTGAATTCAGCTTGTAGGACCTCGTCCTGTTTTTTTCCCTATATCGTTGGTGCCTATGTGAATGAAGACAGCTGGCTGTTCACCCTCCCCCCCCCCCCCCCCCCAGAATGCCCTGCAGCTGCTCCGAGACATCCTTGACCCTTGCACCAGGGAGGCAACATACCATCCTGGAGTCTCAATTGCGTCCGCTGAACCGCCTATCTATTCCCCTTACGATTGAGTCCCCTATCACTATAGCCCTGCCATTCTTCTTCCTGCCCAGCTGTGCAGCAGAGCCAGCCACGGTGCCATGAACCTGGCTGCTGCTGCCTTCCCCTGGTGAGCCATCTCCTTCAACAGTATCCAAAGCGGTATATCTGTTTTGCAGGGACATGACCGCAGGGGACACCTGCACTGGCTTCCTACTCTTGCTCTGTCTTTTGATAACCCATTTTCTATCTCCCTCAGTAACTTTCACCTGCGGTGTGACCAACTCGCTAAACATGCTATCCACGATGTTCTCAGCATCGCGGATGCTCCAAAGTGAGTCCATCCGCAGCTCCAGAGCAATCAAGCGGTCTAACAGGAGCTGCAACTGGACACACCTCTTGCACATGAAGGAGCCAGGGACAGTGGACGTGTCCCTGAGCTCCCACATCGCACACGAGGAGTATGACATGGGTCTGGGATCTCCTGCCATGTCTTAAACCTTAGGCAAACTTATACAACTACTATTCCAAAAAACGAAATAAAAAATAAATAAATTAGACAATGAAAAGAAAAACTACTTACCAGTCACTTACCAGGGATAAAAAGCACCTCTCCCCCCACCAAGCTTCGAATTCCCACCTAGATTCCAATTCCCAAACTCACTCTTGGTTGTGTCTCACTCTGGCTGTGTCTTCTCTGGCTCACTGGGAGAACTCACTGGGAGTGAGTTTACAAGTTGCTCTTTTTAAATTGGCCTGAGTTGACTCCCCTCCCCCACCTGCTTTTAGATCAAAAAGCATCATGGAAACACTTTGCCATTTACACCAATGGGAACTGTTTTTCCCTGAGGGTTAACCATTTCAAAATGCTTCGCAATGTTCTTGTCACATTTCAAGATTCTGTGACCATTTTGTCAATGTTATGTTTCCTACAGAATGCACTAACACAAGCAATTTTTGCCCTTTTTTGTGAAGAAAGTTGGTTAGAATGCTCATTTCCCCCAATGATTGAAAGTAGTAGCAATTCTTTAATTTCATTTGGTAACCAGTGATCACCTCATACCTATTCCGCCACGCAGGTTTCTGGTCCTGGTTGGCAGAGGTTGTCTGGAAGGCTTTCCCCTTTGGCTGTGAGCACAAGAATTTAAAAATAGAGCTGAACAGGTGGGAAGTTAGCCAAAAGCAACAAAGGCTGCAAAATCAGCCAGGCTTTGAAATAGAAAACTGAGGGCAAACTTTGGCCAGTTTTCGAAGGAGGATGTAAGAAAAAAAAGTCCACTGATGTGCAGAGTAACATGTTAATTACCTTATTAAAATGTATAAATGATTGCTCTAGATTTTACACATTTAATTCTATTTGAGCCATTGCTCTGTAGGTTCACTTGCTGTGAAATCTCTGAGCAACTCATATCGAGCGTAATTTTATAAAACAATGTTGAAGCCCACCTTTTGAAAGGTTTGGAGAGGTGTGTGGAGATATGAATACCCAATTCTGATCGCAGACATTGAGCGGAGTCTTCCTGACCCCTTGAAGGCAGCTTAGGAGGTAGGTCTGAAGGAAGTTTACATGTAGGGTCGGCTAGCCAATGCCTTTCCGCCTCTGAGCAATCTTGCTGGAGACGGGGTCAAAGCGAGTGCAGCTATATGCCCAGAAACAGTTAGTAGCTAATTAAGCCCATTCAGAGTCTAATGGGGAACATGTCTATGGAGCAGCCAGGATCTTGCCAATGCCAAATGGACCCCTAACGAGACTGAGGCCTGGCAGCAAAGCAGAGTTTGAATCCCGGTGATAGGCTGGGGAGGGCCATTGATGTCTCACTTAAAACCCCCAACCCCTCACCTCCCAGACCCTTTATATTCACTAGGCCACAACTGTGGCCAAAAGCTGTCCATGGGAGAGTTTCTCTCTCCACACTGATGGCTTGGCAGCTGTGGCCACATTGATAAATTTTTTTCTCTGTTCTAATTCTTGAGAGGGTTTTGCCATCTTGAGGTGTCCTTGTGGTCTCTTGTCTGTCTTGGCAGCACCCACATTTCCTGTAGGGCCTTAATTGGCTGCCTCCAGGAAGATCTTTAAACTGTGTTAGCCACCACTATCAGAGCCAGGGCCCGCATTTGTCCCTGATGGCAGAAAACCTTCAAAGGCTGGTAGATTCCGCTGTCACATCGCTGAGTTAACACTATTGTAAATTAGATATTGAGCAGCTAAACACACGCCTGAATATAAAGAGCTGAATATTTTGAAGGTGAAAGAATACTTAAGGGAAGACACTAATTAGTACATGTGTGATTGTGCTAGTTGTGAGTAATATATACATTTTTTTGGTGATTACGTTATTGTGATCTTGTGATTGACAACATTCAGAATGCGCGCCAAAGAATGTTACTCAGAGAAAGCTGCCAAGATGATATAATCTCAAATCCTGGAGAGGTTAGGCTGAAGGAATATTTTCTATTGGGAAAATAATCTCTACTGACCCACATTTTTCTCTTTTACTGTCAATTTAATCCCTTTGCCTCCGATATCAGAAGCATTTCTCTCAGTACGCTGACAAAGATTGATTGCTTTGCAAGTATTGAATTGGAACCATTGCACCAATGTTCTTTCAATCTGTCCAATAAATCTGTGGTGGATTTTGTTTGTTTGTAAAGAGAGGAAACAACTCCAGTGGTTTGAACTTCTACCTCATGTTGTAATTAGAAATTCCTCAAAGAAATCCTGTGCTACACTCTCCGCTATACTTAGAGTAAAGAACAGAGTTGCTGTAGTGTTTTGAGAAGCAATCTTCATCTTTTGTACTCTGTCTTCTGAGCTATAAGTCAGAATCTTCACAGAGCAAAGCACATTAAAAAAAATCTAATTAAGGGGCAATTTAGTGTGGCCATTCCACCTCCCCTGCACATCTTTGGGTTGTGGGGGTGAGAACTACACAGATACGGGGTGAGTGTGCAAACTCCACATGGATAGTGACCTGCGGCCGGGATCGAACTTGGGTCCTCGGTGCCATGAGGCAGTAGTGCTAACCACTGTGCCGCAATGCCACACAGCAAGTACCACGTGGCAGAAGCTGCTAACACCAACGTTCTCTTGTTTTGGATGCGGTGAGAGGTGGGATGAGAGGGTAGGATACTCAATTAATACTCAAGAAAGATTAAGGGTGGAATTTTTGAAAAATGACAAATATAATTTTCAACTTGAAAATCAGTGTGATTCCCGTTGATCCCAGTGGCGTGATCCAGAATACAATTTTTAGGCACTTAGATAAAAGATTTTCCCCCACATGAAAAATGCTGCACCTGAGGTATTAAGCGCCTGATTTACCTTCCCGGGGTCCATCTGAGTGTCGTGTTGGGTGTTCCGATGCACAAATGATCCAACATGGCTGTAGATGGTACAACTCTGTTTTATTGTCTTAAACAATAACAACTACTAACTGTTGGCTGAGGTTCGTGCTTCACCAGCTAACCTGTGGACCCAGCCCTATCACTATCTTGGTGAGGCACTCAGCACATGGTCTATGTCTGAGTGGCACGCTGTGAGCTCTGTGCTC
Organism: Scyliorhinus torazame; assembly: GCF_047496885.1. NCBI lineage: Eukaryota > Metazoa > Chordata > Chondrichthyes > Carcharhiniformes > Scyliorhinidae > Scyliorhinus > Scyliorhinus torazame. The sequence continues at coordinate 158,454,464 of NC_092719.1, forward strand.
TGAGCTATCTCCTGGTAGAATGAGCGGGAACTGTGGTGTTCCCTGTTTTATAGTGCGTGTGCTCTCACTGGTGATTGGCTGCGATGTTGTACGTGTGTTGGTTGGTCCAATTACCTGTCCATCAGTGTGTGTGTGATTGCACCATGATATGCTGATGTGGATATCATGACATCCCCCCTTTTCACAAGGATATGTGCCTACATGCTAATAAATAGAAATGTGTACTGAGTGTATCTGAGTTTATGTGTGGAATATTTACAACATGTACCTGAGGCTAAACTATATACAGAGGAAGGTGTCAGGTGCAACAGAGCAATGAGGTTGTACCAATAACAAAACAAATGCAATCAGCAAACGACGAGAGAGAACCTCTGGAACGACAAGAAAGAAACACGATAACAGTACTGTAAAACAATTCAGTGAGTCCAATGTGCTAACAAGCTCATAAGTCAAGTCTATCAGGTGGGCGACAAATTTGGGTTGACCGCCTCAAGGGTGGGTCAGGATCCACCGGCTGAGGAATGGGCCTTGCCACGGGCGAGAGAGGAATAGGCAGAGTGGCAGGAAGCTCAACGAAGTCGACATCAGGGACAACAGGAGGGCGTGGCACCGGTGCATCATCTCATAGCGAGCGCGGAAGCAGATGAAGGGCCCTCCGATTACGTCGGTGAATAAAGCCATCAGGCATGCGAACCAGTAATCAGCGGGGAGCCACGTGGCGGAGAACCTCGGCAGGTGCCGACCAGCCACCCTCCGGTAGCTGTATGTGGACATTGTGTCCAGGCGCCAGTGCAGGAAGATCAGTTGCCCGAGCGTCATGTGTCACCTTCTGCTGAGCACGCTGTTGTTGCATCCTTCGCAGTACTGGAGCATGGTCGGGTTCAGGAACATGAATGGACGGCACAGTGGTCCTGAGGGTGCGACCCATCAACAGCTGGGCTGGCGAGAGGCCCGTAGGCAGTGGGGCCAAGCGATAGGCCAGCAGGGCTAAACAGAAGTCGATCCGGCATCAGCAGCCTTGCAGAGGAGCCGCTTCACAATGTGGACGCCCTTTTCCGCCTTGCCATTCGACTGGGGATGCAAGGGACTGGACGTCACGTGCGTGAAGTTGTATGAAGTGGCAAAGGAAGCCCATTCTTGACTCGCAAAGCAAGACCCGTTGTCAGACATGACGGTGAGCGGAATTCCATGGCGAGCAAAGGTTTCTTTGCATGCCCGGATGACAGCTGATGATGTCATGTCGTGCAGGCGTATGACCTCCAGATAATTTGAAAAATAGTCAATTAGAATGATGTAGTCCCTGCCGAGCGCATGAAAGAGGTCCCGCCCACCTTCGCCCAGGGGGATGTCACCAACTCATGGGGCTGAAGTGTCTCAGGCGGTTGCGCTGGCTGAAACCTTTGGCAGGTGGGGCAGTTGAGCACCATGTTGGCGATGTCGTCGCTGATGCCCGGCCAGTACACAGCCTCTCGGGCCCTCCGCCTGCACTTTTCAACTCCGAGATGGCCTTCGTGCAGTTGTTCGAGGACAAGCCGTTGCGTGCTGTGTGGGATCACGATCCGGTCCAACTTCAAGAGGACACCATCAATGACGGCCAAGTCGTCCCGGACATTGTAGAATTGTGGGCACTGCCCCTTGAGCCACCCTTCCGTCATGTGGCGCATTACACGCTGTAGAAGGGGGTCAGCCGCAGTCTCACGTCGACTGTGGGCCAGACGTGCGTCAGTGGCCGGCAGATTGGCCGATGTGAAGGCTACTTGTGCGTCGACCTGACAAACGAACCCCTCCGATTTGGGCGGTGTGTTAACCGCCCTGGACAGAGCATCTGTGATAATGAGGTCCTTCCCCGGGGTGTAGACAAGTTGGAAGTCGTACCTCCAGAGCTTGAGCAGAATGCGCTGGAGGCGAGGGGTCATATCGTTGAGGTCCTTCTGAATGATGCCGACCAGGGGACGATGGTCGGTCTCCACAGTGAACTGCGGAAGACCATACACATAGTCGTGGAATTTATCGATGCCGGTTAACAAACCCAGGCACTCATTTTCATCTGCGCATAGCGCTGTTCTGTGGGGGTCATGGCCCGTGACGCAGAGGCGACCGGGGCCCATGATGCGGTGTCGTCCCGTTGCAGGAGTACCGCCCCAATGCAGGACTGGCTGGCGTCAGTTGAGATCTTTGTTTCCCGTATGGTATCGAAAAACGCCAGTACCGGGGCAGTGGTGAGCTTGACCTTGGGCTCCTCCCATTCACTCTGGTGTGCGGGCAGCCACTGGAATTCCATTGTCTTTTTGACCAGGTGGCGAAGAGCCGTTGTGTGCAAGGCCAGGTTAGGAATAAACTTCCCCAGGAAGTTGACCATCCCGAGAATGTGCAGCACTGCCTTCTTGTCTGTCGGCTGCTGCATTGCTGCGATGGCTGCCACTTTGTCGGCATCCGGCCGCACCCCTGACCGGGAGATGTGGTCCCCCAAAAACTTTAGCTCAGTCTGGCGAAAAGAACACTTGGCTCGGTTGAGGCGCAGGCCCTGATCTTGTATTCGTGCAAAGACACGCTGGAGATGACTGATGTTCTCCTGTGGTGTGGTGAACCAGATGATAACGTCGTCTACATAGATGCGTACCCCTTCGATGCCCTCCATCATCTGTTCCATGATGCGATGGAACACCTCGGAGGCCGAGATGATGCCGAACGGCATCCTATTGTAACAGTATCTGCCAAATGGAGTGTTGAAAGTGCACAGCTTCCTGCTAGACTGATCCAGTTGAATCTGCCAAAAACCCTTTGAGGCATCAAGCTTGGTGAATATTTTTGCTCGAGCCATTTCGCTCGTGATTTCTTCTCGTTTGGGTGTGGGGTAGTGTTCCCTCATAATGTTGTGATTCAAATCTTTTGGGTCGATACAGATCCGGAGCTCGCCGGACGGCTTCTTGACGCACACCATGGAGCTGACCCACGGCGTTGGCTCCGTGACCCGGGAAAGCACTCCTTGGTCCTGCAGGTCCTGCAGCTGCTGCTTGAGGCGGTCCTTGAGTGGTGCTGGGACTCTACGAGGTGCGTGAATGACCGGGGTGGCGTCCTGTTTGAGCCGTATTTTGTACGTATAGGGCAGTGTGCCCATGCCCTCGAAAACCTCCTGGTTGTGCGTGAGGAGTGAGTGGAGCTGCGCCCTAAAGTCTGCATCCGTGAAGTCGGACGTGCCTTCTGGAGACAGAGTGTGTACCCGCTGAACGAGGTCGAGGACCTTGCACGCCTGTGCGCCTAACAGAGAGTCCTTCGAGGATCCAACTATTTCAAAAGACAATGTGGCTTTATGTGAGTTGTGTGCAACCTCGAGCTGGCAGGACCCTGTGGCCGGGATGACGTTTCCATTGTAGTCAACCAGCTGACAGTGGGGTGGCAGAATCGGTGGTTTAACCTTCAAGGTCTGGAAGACTGACCATGCGAGGAGATTGGCGGAGGCACCAGTGTCCAAGCGAAATGTGATCTGTGATCGGTTGACTGTTCGGGTGGCACACCACTCATTGCCTGGATCAATGCTGTGCACTGGCAGTGGCTGGTGGTTCCGACTTGGGGACATCCGGTTCTTGTGGATTACCTGTCTTCGGTATTACTGGTCTGCATGTTGTCAGGATCTGACTCAGTGTATGGGGACTGAATAGCCCGCACGTCCCTGCGAGGCTGACGGAATTGTTGAGAGTTGGCAGGTTGAGCTGCTCGACAGCAGGCAGCGTAGTGGCCCATCCTGCCACAGCGGGGGCATTGTCGCGCTTTGGCCGGACATTGCCGCTTTATGTGGGCGGAGCCACAGTTGCCGCACGTCGTGACGTCATGGCGTTCGTTGCGCCACCGCGCATGCGCAGTGCGATCTTGCGTAGATCGCGCCTGCGCATCGCGTCTCTCTGTGTCAACGTCCCCTCTTTTGGGACGTACAAGCGCGGGAGACCTCGGAAAGCACGCAAAATGACCGCCCTCATCCGGGCCGCGGGCCGGGAGGAACTCGATCGACTGGACCCCGCTCCGCCTCGTAGGACCCCTGCCGTGCCGTTTCGGCCGCCTGGATTGGGGAGTACCGGCTGGTCGCGTTCTTGTGGAGGACGCAGGTCTCGATGGCAGTCACTAGGGTGAGGCGCTTAGGGTGAGGAGCTGCTGGCGCAGGGATAACCCCAAAAAACTATCTGCTACCGTATCATGGAGTCGGAGGTGGCCTCATGGCCGCAGGACTGCGCGAGGATACGGAGGTGTGTCAAGTAGGATTGAAAAGGCTCATCCTCACCCTGCAGGCGCCGCTGGAAGAGGTACTCTCGAAGCTCTCATTGACTTCCACGCTGAAGTGTTCCTCGAATTTTAGAAGCACCGTCTTGTATTTTGTCATGTACTCACCTTCCACGAATCCAAGGAAGTTGTAGATGTGGATGGCGTGTTGCCACCGCCGTGGAGAGGAGGAGGGCGATCTTCCTGGTGTCTGATGCATTATCCCTGTCTGTGGCTTCTAGGAAGAGCTAGAAGCGCTGTTTAAACAGCTTCCAGTTGCGCCAAGATTTTCAGCGAGTCGGAGAGGCTGCGGCGGGCTGCTGTTGTCCATCAAGCAGGATGGCGGATTTCTGAAAGGGTGCAGGTAGGTCTCACAGTCGCTGGTTAGCTTCCACCCCTGGTACCATGTCGTGTTGGGTGTTCCGATGCACAAATGATCCAACACGGCTGTAGATGTTACAACTCTGTTTTATTATCTTAAACAATAACAACTACTAACTGCTGGCTGAGGTTCGTGCTTCACCAGCTAACCTGTGGACCCAGCCCTATCACTATCTTGGTGAGGCACTCAGCACATGGTCTATGTCTGACTGGCACGCTGTGAGCTCTGTGCTCTGAGCTATCTCCTGGTAGAATGAACGGGAACTGTGGTGTTCCCTGTTTTATAGTGCGTGTGCTCTCACTGGTGATTGGCTGCGATGTTGTGTGTGTGTTGGTTGGTCCAATTATCTGTGTGTGTGTGATTGCACCATGATATGCTGATGAGGATATCATGACACTGAGCAAGCGCTGTATTTCAATGTCTCCACAACACTTGCTGTCATTCAAGCCAGGAGGATGGCAGCGAGGAAACCTGCTTCTCGATTCACAGAGGAGACCCTCACCCGTATGCAGAATGCCATGGAGGGGAGGTGGCCAACAATATACCCTCGGGCTGAAGGAGACCCTCCAGCAAGGTGATAAATCCAGCCAGGGAGGCACTGGTCAGCCTGACCAAGAGGACAGCGGTGCAGTGTTACAAGAAGATGAATGACCTATTTCATTCTGCTAGGGTAAGTCTGCAGGGGAGGTGCTGGCCTGTGCTTAGGGCTAGGTGGGCCCGAGAGAATAAATGAGGAGCTACTGTACGTTCATGCAGATGACTAAACTCAAGTGAGTTCTTTATAGTCCAAACGCTTGTGCAGACCATGTACTAATACCATCTTCTTTGCCTTGCAAGAACATCACCCACACAGCTGACCTGTCCACCAGCTGTGTCCCACTGCCCACCCTCGAGACTACCTTGGAGGAAATGTCGGAGGAGAATAGCAAAAATGTGTCACAGCTATCATGCGCACATCGACCATCGTAGAGACACGATGGGTGACCATAGCAGGCAGGTTTCTGGGTCACTATCTGGTGAGCACCACACTGCTTCTGATGTACATCAGGTGGAGGCAGGAATATCACAGGAATCGGACAGTTGGAGGTCTGCTGGATCCCAGGGCTCAACTGTGTCCCAGTCAGTTGCTGTGCCTCTGGACCTGTTTGTCCCTCAGCTGCTTGAAAAGCAAAGGCAGATTAGGAATATCAGGAGGGCGTGTCAGTGACAGTCCTGCGACTGCAAAGCTGAAAGGAGGACTTCCACAGCCTTCTGATATGTTGCTGGCAATGCATGGCACCCCGGCCAACACTACAAGGGTGGTATCAACAGTGGAAACCCTGGGGCAAGAGGTCAGACACATAGCAGGAGAACCCCGAAGCATGGCTCAGACCTTCAGGACCATAGCTGATGACTTCAATTGCATGGTTCAGGGAATGGTGGGCTTCCATGACTAGCAGCACCAGATAACGTTGAGGCTTCTGGAGCTCACTCCAGCTGCCCCTCCATCTTATGGAGTAACCCAAGGTCTCACAAACTCCCAAAGGCAGGAGGATCCACTGGAACACAGCCCAGCGTTCCACCCAGGAGACCATGGGAGTACCCAACCAATCACAATCTCCCGCTTCCTGAGACCAGCACAACTCACAGGCAGCGGGCATGACAGGGTGGTGCAGCAAGACCAGTTTCACCCATTAGTAGGCCAGGGCCCTCCAGTTCCCAGCCCTCCAAAGGGCGCCTGCCAAGGGCATCTCAGGCAACAGGCGTGGAAGGTATCAGGCCCATCTCCACATCTGATGAGCATCCTGGGAACACATCAAGATGCAGTGGAAGGATTCGTAAATCTAAGGAATTGTAGGGGCACAGCGTGGGCATGGGTGAAGTTTGGCACAAGTAGTTGGGGGCATTGTCACTTGTAACATTTGGATATATCACTGAATTAAATGTTATTTTTGATCACCATCTTAACGCCTCAGAATCTTTAACCCTCCTCCCAGTGGCATGCATTCTTCCCAGTGGGACACAGTTGTTCTCTCTGGCCATTGATGCCCACCAGACAGTTAGGAGCTCTCAGTGTCAATGTTTCGTTCGCAGTGATCGGATTCAGGCATGATTCAATGAACCCTAAACCTTCACCCCTAATCCCACTCTGGAGCAAAATGACAAAGGAATATAGGGCAGAACCTCACTCAGACATGGGCCGGGGAGTCAGCGTGCTAGTAGCAGACAGACAAGAGTCAGACATAAGCAGCAGCTGAGGAGCATCACAGACCATTCCTCACTGCGAGGATGGCGCCCAGATTCAGCCTCCCTAGGGAGGCCGGTGAATTGAAGGAGGCTGTTGGTTCCCGCGCAGGTAGGTCATAAGTAGATTTTACGACCTACATCCGGCAGCATCATTCGGTCACGCCCATTTGTTGTGGGTTTCCGTCTCTGGCGCCTCATGGGGAGTTGGAGAATCTCACACGCCGCGAAGGCTGTCGGGAGGCTCGCTGGAGGGCTTTCCTGGCATTCTCTGGCCGCATTGCGCTCAAGCAGGAGCCCAACACGGCCAGAGATTCACGCCCTGAGGGGTTGTGGGTGGTACAAGATTAAATGGTAGTGATTTAGAACAGAAAGCAAAATAAAATTCTGAATGTTGAGGAGGTCAATAATTATAATGTCAAGATTTAAGGTCATATTAGATAAATGGATGATGAAAAATATATTACTGGGCTATGGGAACAAGGTGGATAAATGTGATTAGAACTATTGGTTTGCATAAAGTGTGACCAGTGGGCCAACATTGATACTTTCCTGTGTTTGAGAAGCTGATGTGAACGTTTAGCAATTAACCCGAAGATAGTTTCTTTGAAGACTATAAAAACTTGCATTAATGGACTGCACCTTCTCTACAAAATATGCAACATTCGGGCTTCCCAGTTAGATAAATACTTTAACCAACAATGCAATATGGTAAAGTAAATTGGGGTAGAAGATGTGCACTTGGGCCTATCTGATATTTACGCACACATTAATAGATGTGGTGTTAGACATTTTAAAGCATCTAAACCTAAAGCATCTGGAAAGTTAAGCTGATAGAGAAAGTTTAATGGGCACTTAAGACTAGTGGCGAAGTGTGTCTGAGGGATGATGTATCTTTAAAACGACCCTTCTGGTATGCAGCTGTATTGTGGTATATTGTGACACGTACACGTGTGTTCCATGTGTATGTAATTCAATCTCAATTGATTTTTTTAGACACTATTTGCCATTACTTTTTCATAATATTTTTTCAGAAATCAAAATGCAGTAAAATATCTGTCCTCCGGAATGTTCCAGGAACGGATGGTGCTGGTTAACCAAAAATGTTAGTTAACTAAGGTGTAAGATGAATTCTGTGTTTGCATCCAATCAGAAAGCTCTCGATAGTGTCCAATCAGTGAGTGTCTGGGTGATCTCGCAGTGCAGCGGGTGTTGAGGTCTCACAAGAGGTGTGTTAACCGCTGAACCTAGTGACCGGCACGAAGGGAACCTGGTGCTGCAGAACATTGGGAGGCTGAGACCAGAGCGAGGGCAGGCCGCTATAACAACTACCTGTGAGTTTCACAATTATTTATGGTTGTGTTAAGAGTGGAACTGATGGGGAATGGTGAACATAACCACTCTGCAACAAAAGTTGGCACCAGCTTCCGAGGGATGAGAGACACTGCAGTCGAAAGACAAACACAGCAATTCTGGTGACTAGAGTGGGCTGATTGGTACAATCCTGGAAAACACTAATCTTGCTGTATTGCAGGACAAAAGCCATCAAAGCTGAACTGCAGTCCCGTGAAATGATTGAATCTTGAAATTTGGATGTATGAAGATTAACATAGGCCTAAATTCTCTGCTTCCCGCTGGCAGCAGTGAGAATTGCGTTCGGGCAGACAATAGCGCGCAATGGAAAAATCGCAATTTGTGCCTGGCGCCGATTCCATCGCAATACTTCAGTGCCCTGCTGGTGGGGTTAGCGAAGTTTGTGCCCCGCGTCAACGGGTCCATGCAAAACCATTGCTTGCATGGATTTAAATTTCATTAGCGGGTTGGACACTTCATGGCTACACTCACCCGTGATGCTCTGCCCCTCTTAGGTAGAGGTCATGCTGGCTTGAATTGGTGCACGTATTTAAAAGGAAGGACTGGGCGCTATGGCTGCTGAGAGGGAGCAAGAGGCTAAAACAAACTCTCAAAACTCTCAACGTTGTTGGGCTTGCTGGGAGGAGGCTGCATGGGCTGGAGGCAGTAGCGGGAAATTACTTGGTGCCAAGTCTGTGGACTTGGGGTGTCCCCCTTCAGGATCAGGGTGGCCTGGCTCAGACCACCATTGCTGCAGTATCTGGATTTACAGCATTGAGTCCTGCCCTTCCTGGAGAAATCCTCAAAAGCTGAGATGCTCCAAGCAAATTAATAACTTGTGACAGAAAGGGAAGGACCTTTTCGTAGTACTTTTCTCATGTGTCTGCAACTGGGCTACATCTACCGTAAGCTTGAGAATCCCTAATGAACCAAAGCTTTGTACAGGGTAGCACCCTGATAGGGCTGTGTCCCTCGAGGGAGAATATGTGGAGTTCCTTCTAATTGCATTCTCCAGTCACCTCTGCATGCAAAAACAACTTGCTGATACTGTCTGCAACTACACCCTAAATCGATTATGTTTCTAATCGCGTCGGCAGCAAATGTCGACCTGCCGAGAAAAAAGAGGGTGGGGGTTTGGAGAATCCTGCCCATTGTTTCCTTAGAAATAGGGGGCTGGATTCTCCACTGGCAGGATTCTCTGTTGCGCCGGCAGCGCACCCATACTCAGGGATTTCCCGACGGCATGGAGCTGCCCACAGTGGGAAACCCAATCGGCCTGGCTGGCGGAACGGAGAATCCCGCTGCCGGCTGGGGCGCACCGCACCGGAAACCTGGGGCGTCATTCTCCGACCCCCCGCCGGGTCGGAGAATGGCCGTTGGCCGCCGTGAATCCCGCCCCCCGCCCCCGCCCCCGCCGAAGTCTCCGAAGGGAGAAAAGTCGGCGGGGGCGTTAATGGCGCCGCTGCCGCGGAGAATGTCACGGGTCTGCGCAAGGGCAGCCGATTTTCGGCCTGCCGATATTCTCCCTTC